>NC_041385.1:165985499-165986958 GCF_002162155.2 Triticum dicoccoides | reverse complement strand
GGCTGGACCCGCCATGGCCGAGCCGAGCTCCGCCGACGAGCTCGTTGCCGTTGTGGTGACCGTCCACACGCTCGCCCGAGCTCACAGTTGTGCTCCTGGGGTTCCCAGGAGCCCAACGCGCACGCGCATGCTCCCTCCCGTGCCTCCTAGCGTAGTTTCCGTCGAGGTCCTGTACGCGCGGCCGCCGTATCTCGTCGCCGACCCGTCTCCGGTGACCGTTTGGTCACGGGCTCGTGCCCATTGGACTCGCCGCACCACGAAGATCCTCCCCAGCCTCCTCTTTTGCTCAATAGCGTGCTGCCTCGCCGTTTCTTCCTTCGGCCAAAGCCGCTCCGCCGCTGGCCTCGACGCTGGCGCCGATTCCGGCCAACTCCGGCGACGCCACCGTCCCTAGTCGACGCGCCTTCGTGCGCTCGTTCGAACGCCCCTAACCGCGACCTCCCCCGTGCCCTATAGCAGAATCCCGATTCCCCCCTGTACGCGCCGCCGTGTTTTTAGTCGCCGGCGGCGAAGCTCCGGCACCGCTGACGTGGCACCACCTGGGGCAACCCCCCCGGGTCGCTGACCAGTGGCCCAGGTGCCCCGGTTGGCCAGTTGACCAAGTCAGCTACGCTGATGTGGCAGTTACTTCCACTGACATGTTGGCCCCCACGCTAATTAAACTAAATTAATTAGTTAATCTAATTAGGCATTGACATGTGGGGCCCAACCTCTAATTAACTCTGTTTAGCTAAATTAAACTGTTGTTAGACCCACTGTCTATGACAGGTGGGACCCAGCTGCCAGGTTTGACCTGACCAGCTGCGGTTGACCTGCTGACCTCTTGCTGACATCATGCTGACGCAATAATTCCATTTATGTTAATTTAAATAATTTCTGGAAATGCTAAAATCTTTAGAAATTCATAGAAATTAAACCGTAGCTCAGATGAAAATGTTTTCTATATGAAAGTTGCTCAGAAAAATCCAACGAATCCGAATACGCGGTCCGTTCATCTGTCACATGCCCCTAGCATGCTGAACATGGAACTTTCCCTCTCCGGTCATCTGTCTGACACAGGTCCGGAACCGGGAACACCTTCCCGGTTGATTTCCCCCTTCACCTATCACGTCTAGGACCGCGTTAGAGCACGCTTAGCGCTACGTATCGTCATGTCATGCTTAGTGTTACCTCTGTTTGCTATGTATTTACTGTTTCTTCCCCCTCTTCTCTCCGGTAGACCCCGAGGCCGCTGATGCCCCGGTGATCGACTACGTCGTCGACAACGACCCCTCCTTGCCAGATCAACCAGGCAAGCCCCCCCCCCCTTTTGATCATCCCGATATCGCCCATTCCATTCTCTCATGCTTGCATTAGATTTTGCTATTGTTATTGTTTGCTCCTATTCTGATGCATAGCCTCCTTTTGTAACCTGCTTATTGTTACCTTACCGGCTTATCCTAAACTGCTTAGTATAGGT
>NC_041385.1:165830648-165984627 GCF_002162155.2 Triticum dicoccoides | reverse complement strand
GAGCGTGGTGGGTAAGTTGGTGCACCCCTGCAGGGAAGAAAACATCTATCGATAGCCTGTCCTACGGTAACGGACACTTGGAGTTGTATCCCGATCGATACAACTAGAACTGGATACTTGTGATGAGAACTGGATGGAGATGAGGATTTGATTGTGATGATAACTGGATAGTATGGCTCTGGGATTTCTTTCTCGCAGGGAGTCGAGAAAGGATCTCCGGCCGAGGTTGATAACACCACTGCTACTTACTTTATGCTACTCTACTCCCTCCTGTTGCTGCAAGATGGTGGGTTCGAGAAGATGCTAGTCTTCGATAGGACTAGGCCTTCTCTCTATTCTGGCATTTCTGCAGCCCAGTCCACATATATAGCCTTCCTTTGATAATGTTGCATATGTAGTGTAGATCCTTGCTTGCGAGTACTTTGGATGAGTACTCATGGTTGCTTTGCTCCCCCTTTTCCCCCTTCTTTCTTCTTTCTGGTTGTTGCAACCAGATGGTGGAGTCCAGGAGCCAGATGCCGCCTTCGACGACTGCTGCTACCCCGAGGGTGCCTACTACCACGTGACGGACGCCGACGACCAAGAGTAGTTAGGAGGCTCCCAGGCAGGAGGCCTTGCCTTTTCGATCGATGTTGCTTTTGTGCTAGCCTTCTTAAGGCAAACTTGTTTAACTCATGTCTGTACTCAGATATTGTTGCTTCCGCTGACTCGTTTGTATTCAAGCTGATGTATTCGAGCCCTCGAGGCCCCTGGCTTGTAATATAAAGCTTGTATTATTTTAATTTGTGTCTAGAGTTGTGTTGTGATATCTTCCCGTGAGTCCTTGATATTGATCGTACACATTTGCGTGTATGATTAGTGTACGATTGAATCGAGGGCGTCACAACCCCTTAGGCCTTACAAAATCTAACTATTTTTTTATTATGCATGTCAGATATTGTATACAATCATACTGAACATGTAGAGAAAAAGAGAAGACCGTTGCGTGCGAATATAATGTCATGCAGACGCTGCTCCATGGTGGGCGAAGTGCCCCCCCCCCCCCTCTCCTGCATTTCCAAATTGTATTCCAGAGGAAGATAACTGTTCAGATGGAGAATCACAAGGAGCCAACCATGCCTGTTTACCACCTGAGGTGTTCGCTCTAACCTGGCATGCTGATGTTGGTCATATCATGCATATGGCGCCTTGCATTGCTTACATTATACATCTTATATGTCATCAACTTAGTTTAGATTTGCTTTCTGTGAATGCCACCTGTTTGGTTTCAATATCATACTCCCACCATTCCTAAATATTTATCTTTTTAGAGATTTCAACAAGTGACTACATACGGAACAAAATGAATGAATCTACACTCTAAAATATGTCTATATACATCTGTATGTGGTAGTCCATTTGAAATCTCTAAAAAGACAAATATTTAGGAACGGAGGGAGTATATGGGAATTATGCAATGCCATCTTCTTTAGCCAGGCATCATATACGTGAATCATGCAATGCCATCCTGTTTAGCCAGTCATCGTATATGTGAATTGTATCATGCCATTTTTTTCATAATGTGTTCCATTTGTCAGCAATGTTTATACATTCATCTACTCTTCCTGTGCATCAGCCATTTGAGTCGGTCATGGGAAAATCTAGAGTGAAAACAAGGTCTTCTGAGCAGTTAGTGCTACCTGTCGATGCAGATTTCTTGCTGGTTACAGATGGCTCCTCAGAGGAGGATTCGGAGAGAGATGACCAGTCATATCCCCCCCCCCGAGGTGCATGCTCTAACTTGGCTGGGTTATATTGCTCATATCATGCATATGGTGTCTTGCATTGCCATGCCATCTGCTTAGATTAGACATGCTTTGTGTGAATGCCTCCTGTTTGCTTTCTATGTCAGATATGTGAATTATGCAATGCCATGTTTTTCAGCCAGTTATCATATATGTGAATTATGCACCGCCATGGAGCCAGGCATCATATATGTGAATTATCTCATGCCATCTTTTTTGTCATTACGTATTCCATTTGTCGACAATCTGTGCATATTGAACTACTCTTCATGTGTATCAGCCATTTGAGCCGGTTATGGAAAAATCTGGAGTGAAAACAAGGTCTTCAGAGCAGGCAATGGTACCTGTTGAAGCATATATCTCGATGGTTACAGGGAGCTCCTCAGAGGAGGATTCAGAGACAGATGACCAGTCCTATATCCCACCTGAGGTGTATGCTCTAGGTTGCAATGTTTATATTTCTCATATGATGCATATGGTGTCTTGCATTGCTTAGTTTAGACATCATATGCACAATATTGAATTCTATCTGCTTAGTTTAGAGATCATACATGCGAGTGCCAGCTGCTTAGTATATGAATCAATTATGTCAATTATATCATGCCATCCTGTATACTTAGACAACGTGTATGTGAATTATTTCATCCCAACCAATTTTAGAAAGACATCATATAGTTTTGTCATGTCATCCTGTTTAGGTACTCATCATATGTTGAACTATGCCATTATATCCTGTTAAGTTATCCATCATATATCTGAAACTGTGTCATACTATCTTGTTTAGTTAGGCATCATATATGTGAAATTGTGTCATGTTGTCCTGTTTGGTTAGAAAACATATATGTGAATTACCACATCTGTCTATCATACAATGTCTGTACGTTCAATTTCATTTCTTGTTTATCAGCCATTTGAATTGGAGGGGGTGATGGCGGTATCTAAGGGAGCAAACACCCGTTCTTCACGAAACAAAGTGCTACCCGTCGATGCAGATAGAACCATGGTTGTATTGGCCCACAAACTAGCCCCACCACACATAATCGAGACTCTTCCAGATTGCACACTTGCACCGTTGGGCAGAGAACCAGCTACAACCCATCTAACCGCAACCCCAGCGGATAGTAACCCACTTATAGTTGACAAAGCACCATGTCCACCACAGAGTACCCCCACACGAGCAGTTTGTAAAGGTACTGCAGTGCCCAAAGCACGAAGACCACCACAGCTAACCCAAACTCCACGTTTAAAGCAGAAGAGCAACTGTTCTCAGGTCAGATTCCGTAGCTATGGTCCATACTCCTTTGTTGTTGCATCACTGTATTTACTCATACCAACTACTTTCGAATTTGAAGGATCCAATTGAAACTCCAATGGCGCAACAGGTATGTTTTAAACCTATTTCTTTAACTAGACTGCTGTTCTAACTTCTTGCTCTATGTTGATTTCAGTTTAAGTTGTATAAACAGTTATGTTCTCATGTGATGCACATTACAAGTGCTGCCAATGTTGTGTAGTTTCTCACACTTATATTCTGTCTATGCTACTGTGTCTTAAAAATATATGAGTTGAACTGTGTCTCTATCTTGATTAGGGAACATAAAATAGAATGATATGGACAATACAGTGACCATAGTACATAGATATATGTTTGTTTCATGCTGTTATCCTGTCCACCTTACTACTGAACCGGTTTACCAAAATGAGTTTGGTATACTACAAGCTAAACATGTGATGTGTCTGCTTGTTTCTCTTGTAGTATGCAAACAGAATATTGGAGAAGAGCACCCCACTATGAAATGGTAGAGAAAGTAATGTAGATAAGGTTCAAGATAGTGAGACAACCCTGTTGGTCTCCAAGAAAGGTGATAAAAACGATCTTGTAGACAGTGAGAAAACCCCACAGTCCTGCGTTGATGTAGTGCTCGAGTTACTGGCCAGTACTGCTGGCACAAGCTCTTCGAACTCGCTGCCTGAATCACTTCGGCTTCTTCAGTCTCAGCTACAGGCTAAAAGGCATCAGTCATCTGTGCTGCAGCAAGATGCCGAAGGACTGAGGAAGTCCCTGCAGAATTCAGATACGTACTTTCTTGTGCAACAGCAAGCGCTGGAGGATTTAAGCGCCAAACAAGAGAAAGTTAATAAGCTTGCTAAGCATCTTGCCAGCATTATGGGTACCCAGGATATTGTTTCTTGAACTCTTCTGAAGTGGTTTCAGTTCTGGACTTGTTTTGCTGCGGCGTTTATATGCTGCTGTGTTCCCTATATTTGCACTGGTGGTGAACTTTGATGCCCAGTGGATGTAATATGTGTAATAGCCGTGATAGCCTAGGATAAGTTGCTTGCTTATTTATTTCCTTGTTGTCTTGTTTATTTGTTTGCTTGTAGTCAGTGCAGTTCTTTTTCCGCGGTTTGCTAGTGGCTGCAATAACCTATTTTTTAAAACTAGGCCACAATAACCATGGGCTAATATTTACTGTAGTGACACTGGGCCTCCTACGGGCCGTAGAAACAGTGGGCCTTCTACGGGCCATAGAAACAGTAGGCCTTCTATGGGCCGCAGAAACATTGTGCCTTCTACGGGTCATAGAAACAATGGGCCTTCTACGGGCCCTATCATCAATGGGCCTTATACGGGCCGTATGATCGATTGGCCAAACATGGGCCAATAACAGGCCGCATTATGGCTGTAAACGGGCTAGAGTTGGAATCGTCCGTTCATGGGCCAACCATAAAAGGCCATCGTTAATAGGCTGTATTTGATGACGCTATGAAAACGGCCCAATGTATTAACGGACCACAAACGGGCCGACTGTAACCACGGGCTAAATTTAGCCCACAAGCAGAAAATTACAGTAACGGGCCGTAAGTAAACGAATGCTCGAAATGAGCCCAAGAATAAATGGGCTCTAAGAAGACCGAAAGATACCATGGGCTGGAAACGGCCCAACTGAATAACGGGCCATTAATGGGTATAAAGTGATACACTGTTCATTACGGGCCAGTTTCACCACGGGCCGTTAATGGGTCTAAAGTGACACACTGTTCATTGCGGGCCAGTTTCACCACGGGCCGTTAATAGGTCAAGAGTTACATAGGGCCTCATATGGGCCAAAGACGGCATGGGCCATACATGGGCCAGAAGTGAAAACTGGCTGGAATCATACTGGATGGCCCAGATGACGCTACTGGGCCTAATTCGGGTAGGGCGTAATGGGCCTTTGGTTAGCGGGCTGAAAATGGGCTATATGCGAACAGGCCGTTAACAGGCTTTCCATGGGCCGGCCAGTCACCTTTTGACCAAGTCAAACGGGCCGGCCTTTTCACAGGAATGGGCCTCTGTTGGGCCGTGCCACATGTCGACGTACCATAGGCGTCTTCCGTCCAATGAGTGGATGACATTTGTCCCAATGGTGAGACGACACATGTTTCCTCCAGCCAATGATGATTTTACACGTGGAACATCCCCACTGGTCGGGGCTGTTAACGGGTTATCGATCCAAAACCCGACCCGATAGATTAACGGCGTTCCGTTACGGTGGATGCCACGTGTCGGTCACCCTTGACGAAAGCACTTCTGTGACGCGCGATTTATCGTCATGTAAGTGGACACTTTCGTGATGATAATTTTGGTAATGTCATGGAACATTTCTACGACAACACAGGTATGACTATCTTGATTCTGTCATAAATTTGTCATGGATGTACATGCATGACAAAAAACGCGACCTCCTGTGACAAACACGTATCATCACGGAAGTGTATTTTTTTGTAGTGCAAGGGGGAGAATTACTATAGATCATTAGGGCTTAGAGAGAGAGAGAGAGTGCCTTGCTTTTTCTCATTTGGTTTTCTTGATCATACAGTACTACATTGTTATGCATGCTTAAATATTTATCCATATGCTCTTTGTATGACCATTCACCTGTATGCTTTGTGATGAGTGCTTATTGAGGGAGTCCTGGATTAAGGAGTCCTCGGATAGCCGGACTATTAGCATGGGCCAGACTGTTGGGCTATGAAGATACAAGACCGAAGACTTCTTCCCGTGTCCGGATGGGACTCTCCTTTGCGTGGATGGCAAGCTTGGCGATTTCGATATGTAGATTCCTTTCTCTGTAACCGACTTGGTGTAACCCTAGCCCCCTCCAGTGTCTATATAAACCGGAGGGTTTAGTCCATAGAGACAACTACAATCATAATCATAGGCTAGGCTTCTAATGTTTAGCCATTACGATCTCGTGGTAGTTCAACTCTTGTAATACTCATATTCATCAAGATCAATCAAGCAGGAAGTAGGGTATTACCTCCATAGAGAGGGCCTGAACCTGGGTAAACATCGCGTCCCCCGCCTCCTGTTACCATTAGCCTTAGACGCACAGTTCGGGACCCCCTACCCGAGATCCGCCGATTTTGACACCGACATTGGTGCTTTCATTGAGGAGGAGTTCTGCTGCGTCGTCACCTGAAGGCTTGATGGCTATATCAATCATCTACAGCAACTCCGTCCAGGAGGAGATCTTCCTCCGCGAACAGATCTTCATATTCGGCGGCTTCGCACTGCGGGCCAACTCGCTTGGCCATCTAGAGCAGATCGAAAGGTACGCTCCTGGCCATCCGGTCAGATTTGGAAGCCTGAATTACGTGGCCGATGTCCACGGAGACTTGATCTTTGACGGATTTGAGCCCATGACGTCTGTTCCATGCCACTACAATGAACATGACCTAATTCTGTCATCGGACCGCGCTCAGGAGATAGCGCCCATAACCACTCTGGCCTTAGATCCAGAGCAGACCGCGTCGTCCGAGGACGGGAAGCTCAACCCCGCCACGGAAGCCGCAGACTCAGCGGCATACGAGCCGCACACAGACCCGATATCGAGCTGGGCTTGTGTCACGGGAACCTCGGACTCGTCTCCGGCCATAGGTTCTGGACCACGCGCCTCCGCGTCCATCGAACCTGATTGGGCGCCGATCTTGGAGTTCAGCTCCGTGGACATCTTCCAGCACTCACCTCTAGGCGATGTGTTAAACTCATTGAAATCCCTCTCCTTGTCAGGAGACTCTCGGCCTCACTATGTCCGACTCGAATTGGAAGCGGATGACGAAGAATTTCGTTTCCCACACACCACCACTTTATAGCCACTGTCGATGACTTAACTGACATGCTTGACTACGACTCCGAAGACATCGACGGTATGGACGATGATGCCGGAGAGGAGTAGCTCCACCATCTACAGGGTGCTGGACAACCACCTCCTCATACGACATATACATGGTGGATACACCCAAAGAGAACAAGGGAAACAATGAAAATCCCATCGAGGATAAACCTCCTGAGATACAGCCAAAGCGCTGATGTCAGCGGCGCCGCTCTAAGCCACGCCGTGGTAAAAACAGCAATACCGTCACAGGAGAAAATAATACTCCGAACGATGCCGAAGACAATGAAGACCCCGTTGAGCCAACTTCCAAACAGGAGGAACGGGAGGATGGGCGAGTCAGCCCCAATGAACAAGCCATGAATGAAGGCTTGGAAGACAGTAACTACCTTCCGCTCTCCGAGGATGAAGTGAGCCTCGGCGACGAAGAATACATCGTGCCTGAGGAGCCCGTCGAGCAGGAGCACTTCAAGCGCCGGCTAATGGCCACTGCAAGGAGCCTAAAAAAGAAGCAGCAGTAGCTTCAAGCTGATCAGGATCTGCTCAATGACAGATCGACTGACGTCCTGGCAGCCGAGGAATACAACCTCGACCGTCTAACCAAGAGTTACCCGAAGTGCAAACTGTTACCCCAGTTCGATGATGAGGCGTTGGAGCCAGTCCTACCAGCGCATAATACGGCTGACCGGCCACCACGTGGTCGGGACAAAGCGGCACCTCAAGCCGAACACCAGCCTGCACTACCTCGCCATAAAAATAGAAATACAACAGCTCGGGGATATACACATGACCCGCGGCATGACTTGGAAAACAGGCAGGCCAGACCAGATCGATCTACGGATCGCGGGGGCGTGCCCTGATGCGCGATGATGGCCACCAGGCCGGACGTGACAAAAATAACCACGTCCGGGCCGAAAACCGTAGACGAACTCCATCTGAGCTACGTCACCACTTGGCCCGATATAGAGGCGCCGCACACCCCCTTTGCTTCACTGACGAACTAATGGAACATGAGTTCCCGGAAGGGTTTAAACCCATAAACATTGAATCATATGATGGGACAACAGACCCCGTGGTATGGATTGAACATTTTCTTCTCCATATTCATATGGCCCGCGGCGATGATCTTCATGCCATCAAATACCTCCCGCTGAAACTCAAGGGACCAGCTCGACACTGGTTGAATAGTCTGCCTAAGAACTCCATTGGCAGCTGGGAGGACTTGGAAAACGCCTTTCTTGACAACTTTCAAGGCACATATGTCCGACCTCCGGATGCCGACGACTTAAGCCATATAGTTCAACGGCCCAGAGAGTCAGCCAAAAATTTTTGGACTAGGTTCTTAACTAAAAAGAACCAGACCGTCGACTGTCCGGATGCCGAAGCCCTAGTGGCCTTTAAGCATAGAATCCGCGATGAATGGCTCGCCTGACACCTCGGCCAAGAAAAGCTGAAGTCCATGGCAGCCCTCATGACACTTATGACCCGCTTTTGCGCGGGAGAGGATAGCTGGCTAGCCCGCAGCAACAATCATGCAAGCAAACCTGGCACTTCTGAGGCCAGAAACAACAACGGCAATCCACGACGTAACAGACACAAGCGTCGAAACAACGGTGACAACACCGAAGACACGACGATCAACGCCGGATTCAGTGGCTCCAAGTCTGGTCAGCGGAAGAAGCCATTCAAAAGAAACAATCCGGGCCCGTCTAGTTTGGACCGCATACTCGATCGTCCATGTCAAATCCACAGCACTCCTGATAAACCAGCCAATCATACCAATAGAGAATGTTGGGTCTTCAAACAGGCCGGCAAGTTAAATGCCGAGAACAAGGAGAAGGGGTCGCAAAGCAATGACGATAACGAGGAGCCCTGGCCACCGAACACAGGGGGACAGAAGAAGTTTCCCCCCAAGTTAAAACGGTGAAAATGATATACGCTACCCATATCCCCAAGAGGGAGCGTAAGCGCGCACTCAGAGACGTCTACGCGATGGAGCCAGTTGCCCCAAAGTTTAACCCATGGTCGTCCTGTCTGATCACCTTCAACCGCATGGACCATCCGACCAGTATCCTTCATGGCGGTTCAGCCGCACTGGTCCTTGACCCAATCATTGATGGATTCCACCTTACACGAGTCCTCATGGACGGTGGCAGCAGCCTGAACCTGCTCTATCAGGATACAGTGCGCAAAATGGGTATCGATCCCTCAAGGATCAAGCCCACCAAAACCACCTTCAAAGGTGTCATACCAGGTGTAGAGCCTTGCTGCACGGGTTCAATCACACTGGAAGTGGTCTTCAGATCCCCAAATAATTTCCAAAGCGAAGAATTGATCTTCGATATCGACCCCTTCCTCAGTGGCTATCACGCACTACTCGGACGAACCGCATTTGCTCCATTCAATATGGTACCGCATTATGCTTATCTCAAGGTCAAGATGCCCGGGCCATGCGGTGTTATAATAGTCAATGGAAACACGGAACGCTCCCTCCGTACCAAGGAGCACACCGTGGCCCTTGCAGCAGAAGTACAGAGCGGCCTTTTTAGGCAAAACTGCAATTCAGCGGCCAAGCTCCCGGACATTGTCAAACGAGTCTGAACTACTCCGCAGTAGGACAGTCCAGTTCGTCAAGAGCTTGACTAGCAATTTGGCCTCCGTCCCAGTCCCGACCAAACAGCGGCATCGGTAGCTGTTGACGCTCAAAAGTGGCACGGTTATAAAGAGTAGCTTGAAGCTATGTCAAAATTAATTCAAACTTATTATTGAAAGTCACCATGAGATGACTCTCTTTGAGAAGATCAAGATAGATATGAAGATGGTCTAAAACGGAGCTCGAGTGCAAAAGATATGCCAATTTCGGAGATACTCGTGTTGACATCAGATAAGAGAATGGAATGGAACCTAATTAAAATTGCTTCTAATGTAAAACCTTATAACTGCACAGTTCTTTGTATCGTCGAAACGGACGATTTTGATATAAAGATCGTCCCCATCCGAAGTCGTATGCAAAAGTTATAGGCAAAACCATACGCTGCAGCTATGTTTGCCGGATCATCCGGGCCGGGGTCCGGATCATCCGAGTAATTGGAGCACCAAGATTTCAGAAGGTTGGCGCTGAAGCCGGATGATCTGGGTAAAGGCCGGACAATCCGGGCAATCGCCCGGACGTCCGGACAAGTTTTTCTGCTGCAGACTTTAGAAAACGGCCCGAAACCCCCTCAAGATGGCCTCTGATCAAAAACTGTTCAACATGAAACTTGTGCGGCTCGTCGAGGCGGTTGATTTTGATATAAAATTTGTCCAAATAAGATGTCGTATGTGGATTCTAGATCCAAATCAGTGAGCTGCTGTGAATAAACTGGGCTAGGCCGGATCATCCGGGCCTAGAGCCGGACATCCGGGCCAGAGGTCGTGAGAAGTCCGAGTTTGGTTAGATTTTGATGATTTGATGGCAAGGCAAGTCCTTTTCTTGTACGGGAAGTCCATCCGCCTCTTATATAGATAAGAGGTGACGACCGATTGAATAACAACACACAATCGATCTATCAATATATCACTTTTTACCTTTATCTTTATCTCTCTCCCTCGTTCTTCTTCTTCCTCGTTCTTCGTTCGTTCTTCTAGTTGCAGGACGGCGATCCACGAGGCCCTAGAGGCGATCAGGCCGACCTAGGGCACCCCATAGCCACCGCGCGTCTAGACGGGGTCCCTCACGGGCGTGTGGGGTTTCGGGTCTACAAAAGCGCCCGCCGGATTGTCCTACGTACTGCGCTTCCGGTGGGTCTCCTTCGACGTGAGCTGCGGTGCATCACCCCCGGCGTCGAGGGTACACGGTGACGTGTTTGTGTGCGAACACCCTTTTTGGCGACTCCGCTGGGGACGAAGCTTTGAACCGTCTCCGGCCTGTTTTTGCTACGAACATATCGTCATCTAGGGTTCGCAATCTACAAAGGTAATATGAATACCCAATTCACATATGTAGATGCAAATAATGCATATGTTGTTGCTAGATCATCTAATGAGCATAATGTATCGGGTAGCCCTAGCTTTATCAATCATGCATCTAATTATGTGCAAGGGCCGGTGCAACAAAATCTCCATGATTCTACTTCTTATAATTTTAGCAACATGCAACATATGTATCCCAACTCTCATGCATTGGCAACCCCACAAATTTATATGCCGATGAATAACATGATGAGTTCGGTTAATCAAGTTGAGACACCCTATGTAGGAACTTCCAATGGTATGCAACAAAGTATTTCAAGTTTTTATTCATCGGAAATAACTTGCAGTACGCTAATCCAAATGTGTCGGTGGATAGGGGAATTGGCCATGTTACTACTAGTTATTTGGCCAATTACCCTCAAATATCATATGCTACACCTAACGCTATTAATTTTTTGGCACCATACGCAACTGTTGATGTCCATAATTCGGCTCTGCAACTTCATGGTCATGGCCGAATAAGTGGAACTTCTGCAGGAGCAAAAATGCCTTCACCTACTACCGTGGCATATCATGTCCCCCCCTACACAATTACAGAATTTCGGCAACATCGCATTGCCGAAAGAGTCTAAAATCATTGGGGGGCAACCATATCTAGACTGGGTAATTGAAAACAAGCTTACATTCTCTTGGGATTTGTGCAACTCTATTCTCCAGGAACTAATAGATGGCGGGAAGCCTCATGATTTTGCTGCTGTAAAAGCTAGAGTTGTGCAAATGATGCAGTCGCCTAGTGTCGTACCATCCAGTGTACCACCTAAACAATCGCAAAGTTTCGGCACCTCATTTCCGAAAGAGTCTGAAAGTATTGGGAGGCAATCTCATGACGAGTGGATGGAAATTGAGATGAAAAAGTTTAAAGGCCGCCAAGCTGAGATGTGGCCTAAAATTAGACGAGAGCGAGAAGCCTTGCAAATTCAAAAAGATAAAGTTATTGATTCGGGTAACAAAGAAAACTTGGTTATTAGAAAAGCTGAATCAAGTAGTATATATACTGAGCCCATCAAATTCAAAGAGGCAAGCATTATTGAGAAAGGGCATGGAAAGCATAGCAAAACAACCATACTTGATTTTTCCGAAGTCAATGGAACCTACTTCCTGCCCTATGAGTTATGTGCCATAGAAATTGACAAGCCTCAAGGACAAGAACAAGTAGCCGAACAAAGTTCGGCTGCCAAGGATCTTCAAAGAAATGATGCACGAAATCAAGAAAAAGATGATGACAAGGTGTTGGGAAGCCATCCAAAGACGGAGCAAGATGTTCTTCAAGTCGCACCACTATCATGCTCTCCCAACATATTTGAAGAGGTATGGTTGTCAAGTAATTTACCTATTTTCAGATTTGGTCACAACTTTGTTGTTGATGCATCTATTAGACAAATCCTCACAAGTAATTTTGAAAGACCAATGAAGAAGGGTAATTTACTTGTTAGCAATAAAAAATTTATTGAGCATATCAGTCAACCCATTGCGCCATTTATAAAGACCAATAATGACTTGTTGTTGCAGCCAGGCCTTTCCCCATTGCTTTATCTAGAGATCATATCTAATTGGGTGGCTTTGCTTGTTTATTACTTGGCTTTAATTTGGTCTCAATTGAGACATGTATTCTAACTATTATTATTTCATAAATTTAAAGCCAAGGTTAAATTCTTTTGAGAAAACCGATGCTATTGTGGTATCTTATCGAAAGACATCAGATATAGAGTGCAAAACACATTGCATAGCCGAACGGGGAGATTCCAAATCTGAACCATTTGTTTGCTTACCTCCAAAGCCGTTTGCACACCAAGATCGGCTAGAAAACAAAAAGTATACCTTCGATTCAAACATGTGTGATCAAATTTTTGATTTGTTGTTGAAAAATAATTACATTAGAATTCTTGATCACTGTATCAGGCCACCAAACCAAGGACAAATGTATTGCAGGTTGCATCATTCGTTCAAACATAATTTTGAAGATTGCAATATGTTTTGTCAAATAGTTAAATTGGCCATTGAAAAAGGATGATTGAAATTTGTTGAGACACCAAGAGATGACCAGTCTATTCCGATTGGTCCTGATGCCAAAAAGTTTATGCATCGGCTGCTTCAAGCCGATCCATTTAAAGAGAAGGTAAAAACTGCAGGTGATGAGATCAAGCTTTCAAGAAGTGAAGTTGTTGAAGAGCATAACGAACATAATCTTGAGGGTGAGAATTCCATCAAAGCTACAATGGAGATGCCAAGGACTGGGGGGCAACAAGCAAATCCAATGATCGATGAAAGCAAACCAAAAGAAAACAAAGGCCAAAACAAGCGCAAGTGTAAGAGATCAAAAATCACCTTCGCTGAACTATTGGATAAATATCAAAAGAAGAGTGAAGGGAAGAATGCTTATCGGCCAAATCATGCAAAGAAACCAAGATCACCCCAAGGCGCAAATAAGAGGATTGGTATAGGCAAAGTGATAATTTTAATGCAACATATTCATATCCTTATTTTGGGCCGCCAATGCCAATGCCGTGGATGCCTCCCTATGCTCATATAGATACATATTCATCATGGGACAGGTATGATACAAGGGCACATTCTCCATCTTATTCTAGACCATCTCACCAATACTATGAAGCTCCAAGGAGATCAACATTTGAACAATCACGCGTCAAAGACCGTTTCAATCATAAGGAATCAGTCCAGAGCTCAAGGAAGAAGAAACAGGTGGTAAAGCAAGTTTACCGTGTGAAAATAGATGGTCGTAAGTGTGATGCTTCAAATTTGATCTCAAATAACAAAGAGCCAATTAAAGTGTTGACATTGGCTACAAAAGGCAAAGAAGTGAAGCAATCAATTGATAAAAATCAGAGTGCCAAATCTGAAGAAAAGAAGTTGAGGGTGCACAAGGCCCAAAAAGAGTTGCCACTGGTTGAAACAAAATCACAACCGAGATGCCCACTCTGCTTATCATATTGGCAAAAGAAGAAATTACAAAATCTTAGTGCACAAGAGCTGAAAAAGAAGAACATGGCATGGGTTCCCAAGAAGATCAATCAAGACAAAAATGATGTGCATGCTTCTGTTGCAACAAGTACAATAAAAGTGAAGAAGGAAAATAATGAAAGCAATAAGCCGAAGGTGCGCATCACAACATCAAAATCTTCGGTTAGCACATCATCCATTTTCTTCAACCATGTCGTTGATGCCTTTGCCATGGAATTCATCCCTAGTTATGATCAATTACCCTCCATGGATTTATTTTGATCCATGGATGCAACATAATTTTCTATATCATGAGAGGGTATTACCAAATTACCATACATTTGGTTAGTTATATTGTTGCTAATACAAAGGGGCCGAAATATTTTATTCCTATTTTATTTGTTTATTTCGGCTATACATACTTTGGTGGGTGAATTCTACATGGACCTCATGTTAATGGCCGATATTTATCTATCGCCCTAAGAGTATGTCAAAGCATGACCGGTGTAGTATCCTAACATCGTCCTTACTTCAATTGGAGACCAAAACAAACCTCGTGTCGCTTAAAATATTTTTTTCACAATGATCAAAGTCGAATATAAAATTTTATTCGGTTTCGAGCTTTTGGTTGCCATAGGTGCTATACACATTGAGGCTTTCGGTGATTTGTTATGAGTAGTGCAACAAATATCCAAGCGTTATGAATGTTTTGACGACTCACTTGTAGTTTATCTTGAGGTATGTCTAGATGCGAAATTTACCTTGGTTGCTTTAAAACTGTTCATATTTCTAGGCATGACAATTCAAAAGAGTTCGCACAGCAAGCATCCGGCTACTATGTTAATCATGGTGTATTATATTTCTATCATAGCAGATGCTTAGTCTCGTCAACATAGGTAAGGCTGAACCGAAGTCCATCGCTTCGGCCACTAATGATTTTTTATGCAGGCAAAAAGTAAGGATTGAAGAAAGTTTATTGTTGATTATTTGCAAAATCCTAGCAAAAGGGTGAGCAATATGGTTTGAAGGATGACCTTGAGATACATATCTATGGGACATTATCATCGGATTGTTAATGAAGTTGAGAAGGTTTCGCCCAAGCATGCATCAAGAATTCAAAAACTGATGGCCGGTAATATAATTATCTCCCTAAGCATATAAATGGCTGATGGAATGTTGACATCGTCCTTAGAACCAACACGGTGCATGTTATTTTTCGGCACACTAGCTTTGCCGGAAAACAGGGCGGCATGTGTTGACGCTCAAAAGTGGCACGGTTATAAAGAGTAACTTGAAGCTATGTCAAGATTAATTCAAACTTATTATTGAAAGTCACCATGAGATGGCTCTCTTCGAGAAGATCAAGATAGATATGAAGATGGTCTAAAACGGAGCTCGAGTGCAAAAGATATGCCAATTTCGGAGATACTCGTATTGACATCAGATTAGAGAATGGCCTGAAACCTAATTAAGATGGCCTCTGATGTAAAAACTTATAACTGCAAAGTTCTTCGTATCATCGAAACGGACGATTTTGATATAAAGATCGTCTCCATCCGAGGTCATATGCAAAGGTTATAGGCAAAACCATGCGCTGTAGCAATGTTGGCCGGATCATCCGGGCCGGGGTCCGGATCATCCGGGTAATTGGAGCACCAAGATTTCAGAAGGTTGGTGCTGAAGCATGATGATCTGGGTCAAGTCCTGGATGATCCGGGTAAAGGCCGGACAATCCAGGCAATCATCCGGACGTCCGGACAAGTTTTTCTGCTGCAGACTTTAGAAAACGGCCCTAAACCCCCTCTAGATGGCCTCAGATCAAAAAATGTTCAACATGAAACTTGTGCGTCTCGTCGAGGCGGTTGATTTTGATATACAATTCGTCCAAATCAGATGTCGTATGTGGATTATAGAGCCAAATCAGTGAGCTGCTGTCAAAAAACTGGGCTAGGCCGGATCATCTGGGCCTAGAGCCGGACATCCGGCCGGAGGTCGTGAGAAGTTCGAGTTTGGTTAGATTTTGATGATTTGGACGGCAAGACAAGTCCTTTTCTTGTACGGGATGTCCATCCGCCTCTTATATAGATAAGAGGTGACGGCCGATTGAATAACAACACACAATCGTTCTATCAATATATCACTTTTTACCTTTATCTTTATCTCTCTCCCTCGTTCTTCTTCTTCCTCGTTCTTCGTTCGTTCTTCTAGTTGCAGGGCGGCGATCCACGAGGTCCTAGGGGCGATCGGGCTGACCTAGGGCAGCCCATTGCCGCCGCGCGTCCAGACGGGGTCCCTCCCGGACGTGTGGGGTTTTGGGTCTACAAAAGCGCCGGCCGGATTGTCCTGCGTACCGCGCTTCCGGCGGGTCTCCTTCGACGTGAGCTGTGGTGCATCACCCCCGGCGTCGAGGGTACACGGTGACGTGTTCGTGTGCAAACAGTACTGCGCGTACATAACTACGCACTCAAAAAAGCATGGGCATAGACGGAGGCTCAACTAAACCGTGGCCCACAATGCGGCTCAACCGTCCTGGACCCACATTCTTTTACTATTTGTTTTTCTTTTCAGGTTTCTTTTCCCCAAGCCTTTTCTAACAAACCTGATCATTGGACCTATCAAGGGACGGATATACCAAAAAGGCAAGAAACTTTGACGTACAATAGAACTCCCAGGTGGTCTCTGCCAACGATCGTTATACCTATTTTAAAAACCCGCACACAGCTCGCCCTTGGTCGTGGCATGTCAAATAGCCATATTTGCTTATCGCATTACTTGTACCAATACGCCTTGATGTATTAATCAAATTACAATGGAAAGTAGTTTGCGGCTCAACACTTGCGGCGTTAACTTATTACTTGATTGTTTCCTTTTCTTTATATATTCTTATCACTTGCGCTCGTACACTCTGGTACGCCTTAATTCGCCAGGGGCTTCATCAAACCACACTATACGGCAATAAAGTCCGAACACTTTTACAGTACAGTTCGGCACCGCGAACTTATAGCATTATATGCATCGGCTCTGAATCATGTCTTTGGTCAATAGTTGGGTTGCCCGGCTCCTGTGCTTACTACCTTATGTTCCGCTATATCGGCTAGGGTGTAAAGGGAGAACTATTGCGATTGTGTCCTAGTTCTTCTGGATGCGCACCTCGTAGAGAAAGCCGAAAACTGACTGTCATGATGCGGCGAGAGCCGGTCAGATGTTCGAGAGGTTACAAATCTTTAGCGATTTTTTCTGCTTTATGAGAGGAATCGGTTTTTATCTGATCAGGTGTGTATAGCGCCCCAAGTTTGGTCTTCCGAACACCAGAGGCTACGCCTAATTTTTTTCTTGTCTAACTCCTATGGCTAAGTGAGAGTAATAAAGCCGCATAGTCTGTTTGCCTTGTTTGTTGCGCTAAACACCTCCTTAAAGGACCAAAACCTTAGATAAAGAGTGTTTACATTTATCATGAACACCCCCGTACTACCTACGTGGGGGCAGAAGCCGACAACTGGCCAACTCTCATATTTAATAAAATGGCCGTACAGGAGGTAAAATTATAAATAATAGACATTATATTACATACCGGATCTGTTTCATAGTACAGGATAACATGAGTGCATTCATGGGAATATGATATACTTAGCACATTGCTCCGCCACAAGGCGGGGTCCCTCGAGGACTGTCAAAATATAGTTCGGGTGTGTGGTGCTCCTTGCCCGTGGGCGGTCCCTCGGTCATTAGCTTCGTGGCATCCATCTTCACCCAGTGCATCCTGGCGCGGGCGAAGGCAATTCGCGTGCCTTCGATGCAGACCGACAGCTTAACGGCTTCAAGTCGAGGGCAGGCACTGACCAGCTGCTTCATGAGTCTGAAGTAGCTGCTGGGAATGGCTTCGGCAGGCCATAGTCGGATTATTAAATCCTTCATGGCTAGTTTGACCGCCCTATGCAGCTCAACCAGCTGTTTTAGTTGATCGCTAAAGAGCACCGGATGTTCTAGTGCAAGGTATTGCGAGCAGAACAACTTCTCTGTAGAGCTCCCCTCTTCGGCTCATAGAATTCCGCAGCATCTGACACATTGCGGCAGATCCGCAAACGCCCCTGGAGAACTCCAAATCTGGGTCACTAAGAGGAACCTCTCCTTCACATATTTGCTCTGCATTATAAAAGCCTTACCCGCCGTGATTTTCTTGGCCGCCTGGATTTCCTGGAGGGTGCCCTGGGCTTCAACCCGGGCATCGTGTGCGCTCTGGCGGGCCTTGGCAAGCTCAGACTCTTGATCCATACACTTCTTGACGGTGTCCTGGAGCTCTTGCTGGACCTCACTGACCCGGGCCTCATGCTTTTCGCGTGCGTCTTGTTCCTTGGCCGCTCTGTCCTCGGCCTCGGCCAGCACCTTCTTGAGGGCCTCTACTTCGGTCGCTGCCACTAATAAATATAGTGGCATTTTAGTCGGCACACATCATTCATCATTCATGAATATATACAAGGTTACTGCATACCTTGACTATCCTCCAACTGCTTCTTCACGCAGCTGAGCTCTTCCTCGGCCCGCTCTAGATTCTGCTTCAGTCCGGAGACTTCCGCAGTATGAGAGGTCGCATCAGCAGCGGCGCCTGCTTATTCACATAGACATTTTTAGATTAGTCTCCTGCGAAAATTATTTGATCCTCTGTTCGGCTTTTCTTTCCGAATACTGAATAGAGTCTCAGGGGCTACTGCCTATACTGTGACATTATTTTTTAAACAATTACATTACTTGCCTCAAAGCCTGTTAGAAGGCTAGTGCAGGCTTCAGTCAGTCTGCTTTTTGCGGACTGGACCCTCTCAATCACTGTACCCATAAGAGTACGGTGTTCCTTAACAATGGAAATGCCTCGCAGCGCTTCTAGCAAGGTATCCGGTGCCTCTGGATGGATAGAGGTCACTGGTGGAATAGGTACGCCCTCTTCCTTCGAAAGGGGCTGCTTGCCTGATTCCGGAGCCGTATGGGTCTCCGGAATTATATTCGGTTGGGGGTCGAATTGGATGTGGCCCCCATCGTCTGTATCCATGGGGGTCTGCTCCCCCATCTGTCCGGCAGCCGAGGCTTCACCCTCCGGCACCTCCATGACGGCCTACGGATTCTCCCCTGGACCTAGGATCCTTTGGGACGACGCCTCAGCGCCTTCCGTGTCCTTGGGAGAGGAGGCCGCAGGAAGGGTCCCGCTGTCCATCGCGTCCGGGTCCAGCGCATCCTCCGAAGATAAGGAATCCCCGGGATTGGACCGAGCCGGGCAGCAAATACATGATTCAACATGAAAAAACAATAAAGTAGAGAGGTCGGATATAGGAAAGTGTCCTGGTACGCACGATTCGGCCAGGGGCTTGTCCCTGGGATCCCACTCCGAGCTACTGTCGGTGGCTACGGTGGAGTTATCCGGAAGGGAAGCTTCCCCCTTCTTGGACGCCTCGGCCTCCAGACGCGTCGAGGCCGCCCTCTTCTTTCTGCCCCCTACAGGGGGGAATGGCTCTCCTCTTCTTCTTCTTCCTCTTCCTCGTCGTCTTCGATGGTGGAGGAGTGAGCCTCGGCATCTTTTGGATGTCGCATCTGAAGTGCCCTTCCGACGGAGACCATCTCTGGTCCCCTTGGCCTTCTTCTCCGGCGCTTGATAAGGCACCGAAACCAGCATCTTTGTTAAGAGTGGGTGTCGGTGTCAAAACCGGCGGATCTCGGGTAGGGGGTCCCGAACTGTGCGTCTAGGCGGATGGTAACAGGAGACAAGGGACACGATGTTTTTACCCAGGTTCGGGCCCTCTCGATGGAGGTAAAACCCTACCCCTGCTTGATTAATATTGATGATATGGGTAGTACAAGAGTAGATCTACCACGAGATCGGAGTGGCTAAACCCTAGAAGCTAGCCTGTGGTATGATTGTTGTTCGTCCTACAGACTAAAACTCTCCGGTTTATATAGACACCGGAGAGGGCTAGGGTTACACAGAGTCAGTTACAATGGGAGGAGATCTTCATATAGTATCACCAAGCTTGCCTTCCACACCAAGGAAAGTCCCATCCGGACACGGGACGGAGTCTTCAATCTTGTATCTTCATAGTCCGGGAGTCCGGCCAAAGGTCTTAGTCCGGCCATCCGGACACCCCCTAATCCAGGACTCCCTCAGTAGCCCCTGAACCAGGCTTCAATGACGACGAGTCCGGCGTGCAAGTTGTCTTCGACATTGCAAGGCGGGTTCCTCCTCCGAATATTCCGTTGAAGATGTTGAACACCAGGGTAGTGTCCGGCTCTGCAAAATAAGTCCCACATTCCATCGTAGAGAGAATAATATTTGTATCAATCGGATCTGCTGACATATTCCGCGGCGTGACACCACGCCACGGCCAGGCTTTTATTCATTTTATTGTTCCACCTCAACGCGTTTAGCGAGGCGGTTTCCTTGGCACGTCTTATCAAAGCAGAGATCATGTCCCCTTATTCCGGGATTCTCATCAATACGGGTGTGGGTAACCCAACCGCGCCATTAACTGTGGCGCTTGGGAGATAAGCGAGTTTTATTAGGCCGGTGGGGCCACGTAGTTTTGGCCGCCCATATAAGGGGATAAGAATCCGCCCTTTCCATTCACGCCCTCTTCCTCCTCTGCTTATCCGTCCCTGCGCGCTCGAGCTCCAACGCCCAAGCCCGCACTTCCCACCTCAACCTTCTCCAGCCATGTCCGGAGCGGGAGGTAGATGGATGGCCTCCTCCGTCTCGGAGGGACAAATCAAAAACCTGAGGAAGGCCGGATACTTGTCTAACGACATCGCGCACCGGCTTCCAAATGTGGGGCAACTCATCCCCACCCCCAGGCCCCATGAGAGGGTTGTTGTTCTTCCCCATTTCCTCCGCGGACTGGGTTTTCCTCTTCACCCGTTCGTCTGGGGGCTCATGTTCTACTACGGCCTGGACTTCCATGATCTGGCCCCGAACTTCATCCTCAATATCTCGGCGTTTATCATCGTGTGCGAGGCCTTCTTCTGCATCCATCCCCACTTTGGCCTATGGCTGAAGATCTTCAGCGTCAAGCCGAAGGTCGTGCAAGGCCGACAGGCGGAATGCAGAGGCGCCATGGTGGGCAAGATAGCCAACGTCACCTGGCTCGAGGGTGCCTTCATGGAAACCATCAAAGGGTGGCAATCGGGGTGGTTTTATATCACCGAGCCGCGTGACCCTAAATGGGCAGCGGCCCCCGAATTTCGATCCGGCATCCCCACCCGGCTCACATCTTGGAAAGAGACGGGCCTGTCGTGGGGCAATCCGGAAGAGGTGACCGGACTCCAAACCTGCGTCCGAGACCTGGTGACCAAGAAGGTCAAGCTTGTCAACGTGGTCCAGGTCATGCTCTTCCGCCGGATCCTCCCATGTCAACGACGGGACTTCAATTTGTGGGAGTTCGACCCGGCCCAGCACCAGACTCTATCTCGGCTCTTCGAAATGAAGCACGAGGACGCCTGGAAGGTGCTTTTCAAGAGTTCCGAGGTCTCCCCCCCTGTCACCGAGGATCGCGGATTCTGCGCCAAACGTCAAGCCTCCGAAGTAAGCTTACATTTAGTCCCTTACGGGATACCCGAATTTCATAGTGTGACTTTATGTGGGATCTAAACTCCCGTTCCTTTGACAGGATAGGAAGAGGACATCTAGACAGTTTGACTGTCCGGCCCCTTTGCTCGAAGGCCTAGTAGATGCACACTTAGCGAAGCTACTGGTTCCGGCACCTCACGTGGTGCCGGAGAAGAAGGCCAAGGAGAAGGCCACGGGGACCCGAAAGAGTTCCCGGCGCCCGGTGTCGTCGGATTTGCCCGACGGCCCCAACGCACCCTCCACCTCCGAAGACGAGGAGGAGGAGGAAGAAGAAGATGCCTCTCCCCCTCTAACGGGGGGAGGAAAGAAGAGAAAGGCCGCTCCAACTGGGGAAGCCGGAGGGTCCAAGAAGGGGAAGACCCTTCTGCCGGACTACGCCCCCGACGCCGAAGACGGCGGGGAGGACTAGCCATAAAGGGTCAAGCCCCTGGCAAAATCGTAAGTGTCCGTATACCCGAATGACTTATTGCACTCCTTTATTATTTGATAGGTTTTAACGCCGAAGCTAATCATGCAGTCCGCCCAGAGCTCAACTTGGCGATTAATCGAGCGGATCTCTGAATTCGTCGGATGTGAATAGTGCTTCACTTCCGACGGCCTCCTCCCCTCTCCCTACAGACGACGCTGACGTGGAGTCCCGTAGGGGACAAAACTAGGAGGAGGTGGTCCTGGAAGCGCCACAAGGCGACCTTCCGGACTCCAAGCCCAAAGGGGGTAAATCCCCGGAGGGATCTAAGTCCGGCCCCGGGCCGGACACTGCTCCGGAACCATTAGTGGTTCCAGAGTCCGACAGGCGGCGCCTTCGTAAGAAGAGCAAGCCCGCGACGCCGGCGACTTCCGTCCACCCGGAGGCACCGGACAATTTGCTGGAGGCGCTTAACGGCGCCTCCATCGACGAAGGACACCGCACTGTTATGAGTGTGGTGATTCAGAAGGTTCAGTCCGCCAAGAGCGGGCTGATGGAAGCCTGCACAAGCCTGTTAACGGGCTTTGAGGTATGTGTTCAAACACATATATAAAAAATGTTACCGCATAGACAGTAGCCCCTGATGCTCAGTTCGGTGTTCGGAAAGAAAAGCCGACCTGAGGATCTCAAAAGATATATGCAGGAGTCTAATAGAAATATGTCGATATGGGAATGCAGGCTGCGCTGCTGACCTCTGCCGCACTGACTACGGAGGTCAATGCCTTGAAGGAAAGCCTCGAGTTGTCCGAGAGCGAGCTCGGCCATGCCAAGAAGCAGCTCGAGGATAAAGAGGGTACATAGTACCTCCTGTAAATGTATATAGAAATACTTGGTTGCATAATAACAGGACCAACGTTAATGTTGCAGGAGCCACAACCGAGGTGGCGACCCTGAAAGAGGTGGTCTCGAAGGCCAAAAAGAGTGCAGCCTTGGAGCGCACCGAGCAAGAGAAGCAGGGGGCGCAGGTGGCGGAGGTGCGGCAAGAGCTCCAGGCTCTCGTGGAAAAACACAAGAGTTTGGAGCGTGACTCGAAGACTCGAGAGTCCGAGCTTGCCTTGGCTCTTGAGAGTGCCAAGACCGCTAAGGCAGAAGCCCAGAAGGCCCTTCAGGAGATCGAGGCGATGAAGAAGATAGCGGTGGGTAAGGCATTCTTTATGCAAAGCAAAAATATATAAGTTAATTATCTGCTACTTACCCGAATCCGGAGCTCTCCAGGAGCGTTCGCCGATCTGCCCTGTAGTGTGTCTGATGCCGCCGCATACTACCGAGCCGAAGAGGGGAGCTCGATGGAAAAAGTGTTCTCGTCTCAGTACGCTGAGGCCGAACATCCGGTGCCCCTGAGCGACCAGCTGAAGAAGTTGGTCGAGCTCCACAAGGTGGCCGAACAGGCCATGAAGGGCCTCATAGCTCGGCTGTGGCCTGGAGAAGTCATGCCTGGGAGCTAATTCGGTCTGGTGCGGCGGCTGGTGGACGCGTGTCCGTGGATTGAGGTCGTCAAGCGCTCCGTTTGTATTGAAGGTGCCCGTCAGGCCCTTGCCCGTGCTAAGGTGCACTGGGGCAAGCTAGACGCGGAGAAGCTGTTGACGGACGCGCCACCGCCGGGCAAGGAGTATCGTATGCCCGAGATGTATTATAATGGCGTTCTCAAGGGTGCCCGCCGCATAGCGGATGAGTGCTCCAAAGATGTAATTTTTTAGTAGACTCGCATTTGTTATCCTGTACGCTGAAGCTTTGTTCATATGCGTTAAGCAACGCTTGTTAATTTAAAATATTACCTTCTGTGCGGCCGTTTATCAAATCTGAGAGATGCAAGTCATCAGCTTCGACCCCCATGCCGCGAGTGCTGGGGTGTTCGGGATAAACCTAAGCGCTCTTGTTCCCATTCTTGGGTCCATCTAGGGAGGCTTTCAGCACAACGAACCAGGCCGTCGGACTTATAATGCTTTATCACTCTCACTTAGCCATAGAATTCTATAATTTTAAATTTCAGCGAAGCCCCTAGTATTCGGAAGACCGAGTTCGGGGCGCTATCCACGCCTAGGCCGGATAATTCCGGTTCCTCGCTTGAAGCGGCACAAGTCTTTAAGCACTCGAAAAAACCTCGCGAACAGCGACCGGTCTCTCGCACTATCATGACAGTCAGTTTTAGCTTTCTCTACTAAGGTGTTAACCCAGCTCAACTAGGGCACAATTGCAGTAGTTCTCCCAGCGCTACCTTAGCCAACAATGCGGAACGTAAGGTACCAAAACATGGGAGCTGGGCAAACCCACCTATTGACCAAAGACATGATTCGGAGCCGATGCATATAGTGCTATAAGTTCGGGGTGCCGCACTCGTTAGAGTGTTCGGCCTTCTCACACCATGTTATGGGGTGTTGTAAGCCCCTGGTGTATTATCCGTACCAAAGTGTACGGTTGCAGAATGTCATGACTGAACATATTTGTATATAAAATAGATAAGTACAATAATAGGTAAGAGCTATATATTGTTTATTAAAAAAGGGCTGCTGCAAAAGCAGAACGATAAAAAAAGTGCGGTAAGCAAGATATGGGAGTATTTGACATATTCCCCTCCAGGGGCAAGCTGCAGGATTATAAGAGAAACACGTATTAAACTCGTTATAGAGACCACCTGGACTTTTGACGTGGCCTGCTTCCTCCCTGGCTATTGCATCATGGGTTCGGCGAGAGTATTGCCGGACAGGCCTTCCAAATAGTTGGGACCTGAAAGTGTGTGAAAAGGAAAATGGCGAAATAGGGAGCCCCTTAGTGCGGTTGAGCCGCATTCTAGGCGTGCCGTTGTTGTGCCCCTCCCCTTATTCCCATGGTATCTCTAAGGTGTAATTATGTACGCGTGGTACCAGTATCGCTGTTTGACGGGGGCTGGGGTTGGGGCTGCACTGCTATGCTTGCTCGGAACGTGCCAGCCGGATTTGTTGTAGGTTACTGCGGGCTCGCTTGACGTTGTCCGGACGTTTGGCACCTGGATTGGAGAACTGCCTTGAGAGGCTACTCTGTACTTCCGCCGCCAGGGCCGCCGTGTGCTCCTCCGTTCGGAGAGAGCGTTCGGTGTTTCTGTTTACCGTGATGACTCCGCGTGGTCCTGGCATCTTGAGCTTGAGGTATGCGTAGTGCGGCACCGCATTGAATTTGGCAAATGCGGTTCGTCCGAGCAGGGCGTGATAGCCGCTGCGGGATGGGACTATGTCGAAGATTAACTCCTCGCTCCGGAAGTTATCCGGGGATCCGAAGACCACCTCGAGTGTGACCGAGCCTGTACAGCTGGCTTCTACCCCTGGTATGACACCTTTGAAGGTTGTCTTTGTGGGTTTAATCCTTGAAGGATCGATGCCCATTTTTCGCACTGTGTCCTGGTAAAGCAGGTTCAGGCTACTGCCGCCGTCCATTAGGACTCTGGTAAGGTGAAATCCGTCGATAATTGGGTCTAGGACCAGTGCGGCGAATCCGCCATGACTGATGCTGGTGGGATGGTCCCTTCGATCGAAGGTGATCGGGCAGGAGGACCACGGCTTGAACTTTGGGGCGACTGGCTCCAGCGCATAGACGTCCTTGAGAGCACGCTTCCGCTCCCTTTTGGGGATGTGGGTTGCGTATATCATATTCATCGTCCGAACTTGCGGGGGAAATCCCTTTTGTCCTTTGTTGTTCGGCGGCCGGGGTCCCTCCTCGTCATCGCTATGTAGCCCCTTGTCTCTGGTATCAGCACTTAACTTGCCTGCCTGCTTGAACACCCAACAAGCCCTGTTGGTGTGGTTGGCTGGCTGTTCGGGGGTGCCGTGTATCTGGCACGAGCGATCGAGTATCCGGTCTAAGCTGGATGGGCCCTGAGGGTTTCTTTTGAATGGCTTCTTCCGCTGACCTAGTTTAGAGCCTCTAAATCCGGCATTGACTGACGTATCTTCAGTATTGTCACCGTTAATGCGACACTTATGCTTGTTGGGACGTGACCTGCCATTGTTATCCTTGGTATCCGAATTGCCGGGGCTCTTGGTTATGTTATTGCTACGAGCTAGCCAGCTGTCTTCTCCCGCACAGAAGCGGGTCATGAGTGTCGTGAGGGCTGCCATAGACTTCGGCTTTTCCTGTCCTAGGTGCCGGGCAAGCCATTCATCTCGGATGTTGTGCCTGAAGGCTGCAAGGGCCTCGGTGTCCTGACAATCGACTATTTGGTTTTTCTTGGTTAGGAACCGTGTCTAGAATTGTCTGGCCGATTCCTTTGGCTGCCGGATTATGTGGCTTAGGTCATCGGTGTCTGGTGGTCGCACATACGTGCCCTGGAAGTTGTCAAGGAATGCAGATTCCAGGTCCTCCCAACAACTAATTGACTCTGCTGGCAGGCTGTTAAGCCAATGTCGAGCTGGTCCTTTAAGCTTAAGCAGGAGGTATTTGATGGCGTGTAGATCATCACCACGGGCCATGTGGATATGAAGGAGATAATCCTCGATCCATACCGCAGGATCTGTTGTGCCATCGTATGATTCGATGTTTACGGGTTTGAAGCCCTCGGGGATTTGATGATCCATTACTTCGTTAGTGAAGCATAGTGGGTGTGTGGCGCCCCTGTACTGGGCTATATCACGACGTAGCTCGGACGAGATTGGTCTGTTGTATTCGGCCGGGCCATGCTTATTATGTCCGGCGTGACGGCTAGCGTCACGTGAAGCGGGGCGCCCATGCGATCCATAGATCGATCTTGTTTGCCTTGCTTTATTCTCCAAGATGTCTCGCAGGTCTATTGCGTCTCCCCGTACTCTGGTATGTTTTGAGCGGTGTCGGGGTGCGGCTTGGGTTGAGGGCCTGAAGGCCACTCTATCGCGGCCACAGGGTGGCCGATCGGGCGCATCGTACGCTGGTGATGTAGGTTTAGTTGCTTCCTCCTCAAGTTGGGGTAGCAGCCTCTGCTTTGGGTAGCTCTTGGATGGGCGTTCTAGTTTATATTCTTCGGTCGCCAGGACTTCGGTCCATCTGTCGGCTAACAAGTCTTGGTCAGCTCTAAGCTGCTGCTGTTTCTTCTTGAGGCTGCTTGCCATGGCTATGAGCCTGCGTTTGAAACGCTCTTGTTCGACAGGATCCTCTAGCACGATGAATTCGTCGTCGTCGAGGCTTGCCTCGTCCTCGAAGGGAGGCATGTAATTGTCGTCCTCATCATCCTTGTCGGCCGCTCTCTCATGAGGGCTGGCTCCTTCGTCCTCCTGCACTGAATCCTGTTGGAGGGGGTTGTCTTCGGCACTGTCCGGCGTATTGTTATCTCCGGTGCCAGAATCGCCAATTTTGCTTTGGCGGGACTTAGAGCGGCGCGCTGACGTTGGCGCTTGGGTTGCTTCTTGGAGGGGTCATCCTCCGTTTTCTCCTCGCCATCCCCCGCTTTAGGGGTGTCCACCATATATATGTCGTATGACGAGGTGGCTTTCTAGTTCCCTATAGGTGCTGGTTCTTGATTGTCTCCTTCATCGGCGTCCATGTCGTCGATGTCTTCGGAGTCAAAGTCGATCATGTCGGTTAAATCTTCGACAGTGGCTACGAAGTAGGTGGTGGGTGGGCTACGAATTTCTTTGTCGTCCGTATCCCAACCATGTTGGCCGTAGTCCAGCCAGGGCTCTCCTGACAAAGAGAGAGACTTTAACGAATTCAGGATATTGCCAAAAGGCGAGTGCTGAAAGACGTTTGTGGCGGTGAACTCCATGACCGGAGCCCAATCGGGCTTAATCGGAAGAGGTGCGGGATTTACGGAGTCCGGATCGGAGTCCGGCACCTTGGAGTCACGGGCCTTGCGAGGGACTAGGCTGGTATCTCGCTCTATCGCCATAGAGGTTGCAGCTTCCGGGGCGGCGTCCAACTGTCCATCCCCGACTGGCGCAGCGGGCTCCGAGCTAATGGTCGGAGCGGACACCTGAGCGGCGCTCTGGGTGTTGTCCAATGACAGAGCAAAATCATGCCCATCGTGACAGCGCGGCGCGCTCGGTCGTGGCTCGAATCCGTTGAAGATCAAGTCCCCGCGGATGTCGGCCGTGTAGTTTAAGCTTCCAAACCTGACCTGGTGGCCAGGGGCGTAGCTTTCGATCTGCTGCAGATGGCCGAACGAGTCGGCCCGCAGTGCAAAGCCGCCGAATACGAAGATCTGTCCGGGGAGAAAAGTCATCCCGGACCGCATTGCGATTGTCGAGCGAAGAAGCCATCGGGCCTAAAGGCGACGACACAGAGGAACTCTCAATGAAAGCACCAATGTCGGTGTCAAAACCGGTGGATCTCGGGTAGGGGGTCCCGAACTATGCGTCTAGGCGGATGGTAACAAGAGACAAGGGACACGATGTTTTTATCCAGGTTCGGGCCCTCTCGATGGAGGTAAAACCCTACTCCTGCTTGATTAATATTGATGATATGGGTAGTACAAGAGTAGATCTACCACGAGATCGGAGTGGCTAAACCCTAGAAGCTAGCCTATGGTATGATTGTTGTTCGTCCTACGGACTAAAACTCTCCGGTTTATATAGACACCGGAGAGGGCTAGGGTTACACAGAGTCGGTTACAATGGAAGGAGATCTTCATATCGTATCACCAACCTTGCCTTCCACACCAAGGAAAGTCCCATCCGGACACGGGACGGAGTCTTCAATCTTGTATCTTCATAGTCCGAGAGTCCGGCCAAAGGTCTTAGTCCGGCCATCCGGACACCCCCTAATCCAGGACTCCCTCAGTGGGACATCTGGGTCTTCGGGCAGCGGAGCCGGATAGTTGATCCACTCTGCCTTCTCTGTCCAGGTCTGAAAGAATCAAAAGGGAGGCTCAGACACTTTCCTCGAATATGCAAGTAAAGGGTACACTTTGAAAACATGAAAAAACATACCGGACTAGCAGGGTGGGTCAAGTCATGCCCGTGATCTTCGGTTGTGGGCGGCGGCACCTCGTTGGCCTTGAAGAGCACCTTCCAGATATCTTCGTGCATAGTACCGAAGATCTCCAGTAGAGTTCGGTGCTTGGCCGGGTCGAACTCCCATAGACGGCAAGTCTGGCGTTGGCATGGAAGTATCCGGCGAACGAGCATCACCTAGATCACGTTGACAAGCTTGATTCTCTTGTTTATCATGTTCTGAACGCGCGTTTGGAGCGTTGTTAGCTCCTCCATAGAAGACCAGGTCAGGCCTTTCTCTTGCCAGGAGGTGAGTCGCATCGGGACTCCAGATCGGAATGCGGGAGCCGCAACCCAGTGGGTGCCGCGCGGCTTTGTGATGTAGAACCACTTCGCCTGCCATCCTTTGATAGTCTCCACGAAGGAGCCTTCGGGCCAGGTGACGTTGGGCATCTTGCCCACCATGGCACCTCTGCACTTTGCTTGTTGACCGCTCACCACCTTCGGCTTCACATTGAAGGTTTTTAGCCATAGCCCAAAGTGAGGTGGGATGCGGAGGAAGGCCTTGCACACGACAATAAATGCCGAGATGTTGAGGATAGAGTTGGGGGCCAGATCATGGAAGTCCGGACCGTAGTAGAACATCAGTCCGCAGACGAACGGGTGGAGGGGGAATCCCAGCCCGCGGACAAAGTGAGAGACGAACACCACCCTCTCATGGGGCTTGGGGTGGGTCCGATTTGTCCCTCGACCGGAAGACGATGGGCGATCTCCTTGGCCAAGTACCCGGCCTCCCGGAGCTTCTTGATGTCCTTCTCCTTGACGGAGGAGGCCATCCACTTGCCCTGCTCTCTGGATCCGGACATGGCTGGAGTGCTCTTTAGGGGCGGAGAAGATGAGAACTTGGGCGCTGGAGCTCGAGAGTGGGATGGGCAGAGAGAAAGAGAAGGCGTGGGTGAAAGAGGAAGATTCCTTATCCCCATATAAAGGTAGTAAAAATCATGCACCTCCCCACTCGCCTTAAAACTCGCCTATTCCCCAAGCACCGTGCAGATGGCACGGTTGGTTTACCCATGCCCGTATTGATGAGAATCCCGTGATAAAGGGACACGATCTCTGCTTTGACAAGACGTGCCAATAAAACCGCACCTCGAAATACGGAGTGGCAGGCTAAAAATGGTTCGAATAATGACCGGGCAGTGGCATGATGTCACACTACAAAAAATTGTTAGCGGATTGGACTTGTGGAATATTATACTCTCTATGGTTGTGTTGGTATTTGTTTTGCAGAGCCGGACATGTCTTTAGTGTCCGAAGACTACTGTGGAGTATTCGGAGAAGGAACCCACCTTGCAACACCGAAGACAATCTGCGAGCCAGACTCATCATCGTTGAAGCCTGGTTCAGGGGCTACTGAGGAAGTCCTGGATTAAGGGGTCCTCGAAAAGCCGAACTATTAGCATGGGCCGGACTGTTGGGCTATGAAGATACAAGACCGAAGACTTCTTCCCGTGTACGGATGGGACTCTCCTTTGCGTGGATGGAAAGCTTGGCGATTCGGATATGTAGATTAATTTCTCTGTAACCGACTTGGTGAAATCCTAGCCCCATCCATGTCTATATAAACCGGAGGGTTTAGTCCGTAGAGACAACTACAATCATAATCATAGGCTAGGCTTCTAGGGTTTAGCCATTACGATCTCGTGGTAGATCAACTCTTGTAATACTCATATTCATCAAGATCAATCAAGCAGGAAGTAGGGTATTACCTCCATAGAAAGGGCCCGAACCTGGGTAAACATCGTGTCCACCGCCTCCTGTTACCATTAGCCTTAGACACACAGTTCGGGACCCCCTACCCGAGATCCGCCGGTTTTGACACCGACACTTATTACTTTGCAATCATATCATTTTGAGCGCCCAGATGTATGTGACATGGAAGAGAGACCCATGTTCCTAATAGGTTGTGCATTTGCATTCAAACGCGAATTTTTAATAATGCACAAATTTAGGGGGAGCTCTTGCTTATCACATACTTCTCAAAGCGATGATGTATTTCATTGATTATATCATTCGTCGAAGCTTTGATCTACATGTTTTATTCAATCACCTAAAAGGGGGAGACTGAAAGTGCAACTAATCCCTGGGTGGTTTTGGTAATTCATAACAACATATATACCATTGATCTAATGCTTCTTGAAAATAGATTCTAGAAAATATCAATGATTGGCATGGAAAGGACATGAGAATGTGGACCCCTCAAAATACAAAGGACATAGGTTGGCAAAGCATCAAGGCTCTACATTTTTGGTTAAGTGATCCAAGATCACATTGAGTCACTAGTACAAAACATGGATTTGGTCCAGGCTAGATAAGAGCATTAGTCCCGGTTCTGCTACGAACTAAGATCAATGGGTGCATCAGTCCTGGTTTGAGTGGCCAGGACGCCGGCCGGGCCATGGCAGGAACCAGTCCCGGTTCGTCTCACCCCTTTGGTCTCGGTTCCAGACACGAACCGGGACTAAAGGGCCTTGCTCCTGGCGTAGCCCCTTTAGTCCCGATTGGTGGCTGGAACCGGGACTAAAGGTCGGTCTTCTGTCTCGGTTCTAGCCCCTGCCCGCTCACTCCTCTGTTTTTTGGCCGGTCGACGTGTGGGAGTGTGTGTTGCTCTGCTCTCACCTCCTATGCACATGAGGTGTTCGATGAAATGCCCGAGCCACACTTAACTTTCTCCTCTCCAAGCTCGACCTCCAAGCTCCATTTTCCCAAGATTTGTCTAGGTTTGGCGGTGCACCAACTACACAAGTGTTCTAAAACGTTAGCAACTTCATCCTTTCATCTCTCATTGCTAGTTTAGCTCATTTCAAATGCTCTAGAAGTAGAGTGGTTTGTGGGTTTTAGTGTAGGAGTATATGTGGGATTTCTTTTAATTTGGATGCACACTTTGAGCTCAAATTAACTTCTTAGAGTCTTCACATGTGTAGGGTGTCATCCCGTCCCCATCCTCACTGTCGTCAATCGCCCGCGCCGATCTCGTCGTTTGCACCACCATGGTGAACTCTTGTTCTTATCTTCTTTTTAAAAGAAAATAATTCTTACTTGTATGATTTACATAGATACTTGTATAAATTTCTTACTTTTATTATTGTTTGTTATTATATAGTGCCATGGTTTTGGTATCCACCCCCATCGGCCCTCATCCGGCCTATGATTCAGACATGGTATATTATATTTTATAACTATTTGTTTCATTTAGTGTTTATGAAAATTATGTCGACCAGTGTGACATAGATGTTTTTATCTAGGAGGTATGTGAACCAAAAATTCCAACCGGCCCTCTTGTCGAGAGGTTAAATTTAGTAGAAAAAGAAAACAAGTATTTGAAAGAAAAATTGAAAAGAATTGAGGAGGAGAAGATGAAATTGGAGTTACATGTTGCCGATGTCGTTGATGATCACAAGATCAAGATGGATGCAATGCGCTTGAAGATTAGAAAGATAAGAAAATATGCCATTGATAATGAGGCTTGGTATCATTATGTTGTTGGATCAATTTCTACCTTAGTTGCGATTATGATTGCATTTGTTGTTGCATTTAAATGTTTTACATAGTTGTATGTTAGTTTAAATTTATGTTTTAATTAGATGCTCTAGAGAGTTGTATGATGTTCTATGAGAACTATGTATGAACTTTATGTATCTATTTTTTTAGTAATAACATTTGATCACTACTGTACTTTTGTTTTGATGTGATGATGAACTTGTATTAATTTGGCCACTTCTCTATTCGTGATGTTCTGTAATGGTTTTTGATACACTTAATTGTATAATGCACGCAGATGAACCGGTAATGGATGTACGGTGACCGATGCACCTCCGATTACATTGAGGGCCGGCATAAATTTCTCGAAGTGGCTGACGCAAACAAGCAGAATGGTTTTATGTATTGTCCATTCCCTATCTGTGATAATAGGAAGGATTACTCTAACTCGATAACCCTTCACTTGCACCTGCTTGAGAAGGGCTTCATGCCACACTATAATGTTTGGACCAAGCACGGATAAAGAGGGGTTATGTGGAAGATAACAAAGAAGAAGAGGATGATGACAACTATCCTATGTTCCTTGAATATGGTGATACTGCAACGGGGGAAGCTGAAGATCAAGAAGCACCAGACGATGTGCCCGATGATGATGTTCGTCGGGTCATTGCTGATGCACTGAGAGAATGCGAAAGTGAAAGGGAGAAGTTGAAGTTCGATCGCATGTTTGAGGATCACAAAAAAGGGTTTTACCCAAATTTTGAAGATGACAACACAAAGGTTGGTGCCACACTGGAATTGCTGCAATGGAAGGTAGACAATGGTGTATCTGACAAGGGATTTGGCACGCTACTGGAAATAATGAAGAAGAAGCTTCCAAAGGATAACGAATTTCCCGAAAATACATATGAAGCAAACAAGGTTCTCTGCCCTCTAGGATTGGAGGTGCAGAAGATACATGCATGCCCTAATGACTACATCATCTATCGCAATGAGTACGAGGATTTGAACGCATGCCTGGTATGCGGTGCATTGCAGTATAAGATCAGAATAGATGACCCTGGTGATGTGAGGGCAAGCGCCCAAGGAAGAGGGTTCCTGCCAAGGTGGTGTGGTATGCTCCTATAATACCACGGTTGAAAAGTTTGTTCAAAAACAAAGAGCATGCCAAGTTGATGCGATGGCACAAGGAAGACCGTAAGAAAGACGAGAAGTTGAGAGCACCCACTGACTTGTCGCAGTGGAGAAAAATTGAGAGAAAGTGGGGGGGCTTTGCAGGTGATGCAAGGATCGTATGGTTTGGTTTAAGTGCAGATGGCATTAATCCGTTTGGGGAGCAGAGCAGCAATCATAGCACCTGGCCTGTGACTCTATGTATCTATAACCTTCCTCCTTGGTTGTGCATGAACCGGAAGTTCATTATGATGCCAGTGCTCATCCAAGGCCCTAAGCAACCCGGCAACGACATTGATGTGTACCTAAGGCCATTAGTTGAAGAACTTTTATAGTTCTGGAATGGAAAAGCTGTACGTGTATGGGATGAGCACAAACAACAAAAATTTGACCTACACGTGTTGCTGTTTGTAACCATAAATGATTGGCCTGCTCTTAGCAACCTTTCAGGACAGACAAACAAGGGCTACCACGCATGCACGCTTGTTTGGATGATACTGAAAGTATATATTTGGACAAATGCAGGAAGAATGTGTACTTGGGACATCGTCAATTTCTTCCGACCAACCATCTCTTAAGAAAGAAAGGCAAGCATTTTTAAAGGTGAGGTAGATCACCGGAAGAAGGTCGTCCTCCGTACTGGTGATGACATACTTGATATGGTCAAGGATTTAGAAGTAATCTTTGGAAAGGGTCCTGGCGGACAATCTGTTCCGAATGACGTTGAGGGACGCGCACCCATGTGGAAGAAGAAATCTATATTTTGAGACCTACCCTACTAGAAAGACCTAGAGGCCCGCTCTGCAATCGACATGATGCACGTGACGAAGAATCTGTGTTAACCTGCTAGGCTTCTTGGGCATGTATGGGAAGACAAAAGATACACCGGAGGCATGGGAGGACCAGCAACGTGTGCACGAAAAAGACGGCATGCATGCAAATAAGTATCAAGGTCCTACCAGCTACGCTCTTATCAAAGTAGAGAAGGAAATCTTCTTTGAATGCCTGCTCAGTATGAAGGTCCCGTCTGGCTTCTTGTCAAATATAAAGGGAATAATAAATATGGCAGAGAAAAAGTTCTAGAACCTAAAGCCTCATGACTGCCACATGATTATGACGCAGCTGCTTTCGGTTGCATTGAGGGGGCTTCTACCGGAAAACGTTCGATTAGCCATTGTGGGGCTATGTGCATTCCTCAATGCAACCTCTTAGAAGGTAATTGATCCATAAATCCTACCAAGGTTAAAGAATGATTTGGTGCAATGTCTTGTTAGTTTCGAGTTGGTGTTCCAACCATCCTTCTTCAATATCATGACACACGTACTAGTTCATCCAGTTGACGAGATTGCCATTCTGGGCCCTGTATTTCTACACAATATGTTCCCCTCTGAGAGGTTCATGGGAGTCTTAATGAAATATGTTTGTAACCATGCTAGGCCAGAAGGAAGCATCTCCATGGGCCATCAAACAGAGGAGGTCATTGGGTTTTGTGTAACCTTAAGCCTAGTGGTCTCCCTCAATCGCGGTATGTAGGGACGGGCATTCTTGGCCTCAAGCACACTACACAGTTCTATAGAATTCTATGTTGGTGGCCTCGTATGTTAACGAACACAAGATTATTCAACGCTCCAAACACCTAGAGCAGTCTGACGACTGGATTACATGTGAACACATCAGGACTTTCGGCGGTTGGTTGCAAACACGTCTCATGGGTAACAACATTGTTGGAGATGAGTTGTACTCGTTGGCCAGGACACTATCTTCGAGTGTATTAACTTACCAAGGGTATGAGATAAATGGGAATACATTTTACATGATCGCCCAAGATCAAAAGAGCACCAACCATAACAGCGGTGTCCGCTTTGATGTAGCAACCAATAGGGGAAAGGACACATATTATGGTTACATAGTGGACATATGGGAAATTGACTATGAACATGATTTTAAGGTCCCTTTGTTTCGGTGCAAATGGGTCGATCTGTCAGGAGGCGGGGTACAAGTAGACCCGCAGTACGGAATGACAACAGCGGATCTCAACAATCTTGGGTACACAGACGAACCATTCATCCTAGCCAATGATGTGGCATAGGTTTTCTATGTGAAGGACATGTCTACCAAACCGAGAAAAAGAAAGATAAGGAAGCGAATACATCATACGATGAGCCAAAGCGCCACATAGTTCTTTCAAGGAAAAGATACATCGTGGGAGTGGAGGGAAAGACAAACATGTCTGAAGATTATGAAAAATTTCATGAAATTCCTCCGTTCAAAGTGAAGGCTGACCCAAGCATCCTGTTAAACGATGAAGATTATCCATGGTTACAGGGCAATAAGCAAGGGACACCCATGAAGAAAAAGTGAAGACTTTCTCTCCACAACTATTATGATGATGGCTTTTATCTAAAATATCACTGCAGTTACATGTCAAGAAATGAAATGCCTTTTGTAACAGATGAGTTTTCGTCCAAAACTTAGATACTTCGAAAACGATTGTCCATTTTGTACATGAAGTGCATCCGGTTTTGCCGTAACCCTCTAAACATTTTATTACATGCTATGTGGGTGAAATGATCATACCATGCCAACTTTCAACCTTTTTGGAGTTCATTTGTAGTGCTTTTCAATTTCAGGGTCATTTAGCTAAAAAATCAGTAAATGCATGAAAATAGCAAATGAAGTCAGAAAGGGTTGAAAATTGATTGTGTGGCTTTGAATGGTGCATGTTGAATGCACAAAAATTCTGGAGTTCAAATAAGTTAAAAAAAATGAAATGCCTTTGTAACAGATGAGTTTTCGTCCGAAACCGTGATACTTCAAAAAAGATTGTCCATTTTGTACACGAAGTGCATCCAGTTTTTGCCGTAACCCTCTCAACTTTTTAGCACATGCTATGTGGGTGAAATGATGATACCATGCCAACTTTTAAACTTTTCAGAGTTCATTCGTAGTGCTTTCCAATTTTAGGGTCATTTAGCTCAAAGAATGAACTAATAGCAAAAAGAATGAACTAAAAAGCTTTTATAAAACTCTAACAGCAAAAAAATGAACAAAAAATCAATTAAAATATTTTGTTATGATCAACTAAAACAAAACTATAATATTCTTCAATAGCAAAAAGAAACAACTAAAAAGCTTTTATAAACCTCTAGTTATTATCAAAATAATATTAACTTAAAATTTTATTAAATTTATGCAAATAAAAGTATCAAAGTATATTAAAAAAAACTTTAATAGCAAAAAAATCATAAAGAATTTTTTGTAAAAAAACAGTAATAGCAAACTAAAATAACATAAAGAAATGTCGCCTACTAGGCCACCACGGCCTGCATACGACTAGAAACCCATCTGTACATGGGCCAAGGTGCAGGCCCGCGGGCCTAGCAAGCCCAACAGGGCAGTGACAAAGGTTAGGCATGTACTGCTTGCAATAGACCAGTGCAGGCGCCTCTCAACTAGTGATGTGGGACTAAACATTTGGCTGCGGCAGCACCAGCCCTTTTGTCCCGGTTGGTGGCACCAACGGGGACTGAAGGCCACCTTTCGTCACGGATGGTGGCTCCAACCGGGACTAAAGGCCAGTCCTGGTTGCTAACTCCAACTGGGACGAAGAGGGCCTTTTGTCCCGGTTGGAGCCACCAACCGGAACTAAAGGTTGGTGTATGTAAGAAGGACTTTGCAAAATTTTCAAAAGCCATCTGCAGTTCCCCAGATGACGCCGCCAGGCTGCCCGAGGTCGCCGTCGGCTCCGAGCCATCCCAGAGACCGCTCCTTGTCACTAGATCTCCCCGTCGTCCTCATCGTCGGACCTCCTCACCCTCCTCCCCGAGCCAGCTCCTCGTCGTCGCCCCGCCGGCCCTACTCGCCGGCCCTCCTTGTCGCCGCCCCCGCTGGCTCTGCTCGCCGGCCCTCCTCCCCGAGCCCTCGTCACCCCAGCTGTGAGCCGCCGTCGCCCCGACCCGATGTGCTTCTGTTTTTTGTTTATTAATTATGTTGTGTAGATATGTATGTATGTATGTATGTATGTATGTATGTATGTATGTATGTATGTATGTATGTATGTATGTATGTATGTATGTATGTATGTTTATGTATGTATAGAAAACATTGATGCATAGTGTATATACGTGTGTATCAAGTGGCACTTTCTGTTCATAGAATATCTTATGTTCATAGAATTACTATCAAGTGGCACTTTTCAAACAAAGTTTTGAGCAAGCTAATGGACTCTAGCAGAGATGCAATTGATATTATCTTGTAGATCAGAGGAGAGTGATCAATGCTGATATAAGGCACTAACCCATAGGATGTACAGAACAATAGTTGTAGCCTTTGGAGAACAGCTAATGATGTTTAAAGCTGGGGAATTCTTAGACTTAGCAGAATTCCAGGAATTTTCAGGATATTGGCAAAACTTTAGAAATTCGTAGAAAATTAACCGTTACTCCGATGAAAATAATTTATATATGAAAATCGATCAAAAAAATTTGACGAATTTGAATATGCCCTCCGTTCGTCTGTCACAAGAAGCTAGCATAGCAAACCTGGAACCGTCCCCCTCTGGTTCATCTATTCAAAAATGCAGACTTCGGGAAAACATTACCAGATGTTATCCCCCTTCACCTATATTGTGTAGTGCCGCATTAGAACACCCCTAATTCTCTCAGGAATTCAACATATCCCTGATAACTTTGACATGAGGGGGGTCCACAAGTATCCTCGATGACCATGAGAGAGGCGGTCCGCATATCCTCTCTCGAAAGATAGGACGACTCATCGATGAGGGGGGGGGAGTCCTCGACGATCGTCTGAAACTGACTGTTATAAAACTTGTGAACTTTGCATGATGGTTGCCACTAATCCATTGCTCATATGCATATGATTCCTTGTTGTGATTAAGTCTATGTTTGCCACTAATCCATCTCTCATGGTTGTATATTGCCATGTTGTAATGTTTGCAGAAACTATGGACATAGACTTAGAAAAAGAAGAGTTATTGAGGGATATAATCCGTGACGGAGGTGATATCAGCTTGCCACTTCTCAACGACACCGATGGTGAGGAAAGAGAGGATGTCGGCTCTGGTGATCCCATGGAGGAGGAAGGAGATCATGACGGCTCTGGTGATCCAACGAAGAAGGAAGCCTTAACCGTTGCAAAGTCGGCGAGGTATATATATATATATATATATATTAAGCCTCTTCTGACTAGATGCATTAATTGTTTTGTATGTACATATATTGACACTTCTTTCTTCTTTTATCCTTCTGGATCGAGCCAAACTTCGGTAAGGAGACAAGGCCCAAAGAAAAGGTTGGGCCAGGATGAAAGGTTCACGAACAAAGAAGTCTCTCGAGATGGCCAACCGATTGCTTCTAAGCGGACCAATGGCAAATTTGTACATCAGTGCGGAGTTATTGTTAGGGACAGCGTCCTGATCAGCATCCAAGAATGGAGTAAGAAGAAGGACCCTGAAGTTTCTTATGTCCATGATAGATAGAAAGATGATCTTTGGAACTCGTTGATGACCAATTTCATCCTACCGCTAGAGGAGGATCTGAATAAGCCAGTTATTCTCCCAAAGGTCAAGGCGTTTTCTCTTAAGAAGATGGCAGAACTATTCAAGAACTAGAAGAAACTATTGAACAAAAAGTTTGTCGACAAATACAAGACTCCAGAATTGACCGGTCAATATGAGAAGATAAGAGATCACTGGCCCGCATTTGTGGCCTACAAGAAATCGGAGAAGGCCAGGCAAAGGTCAGAGATAAATAAGCAAAATGTTGCAAAGAAGCAGTATCACCATGTTATAGGGTCCGGTGGCTACAGCAAAGCCCGGCCTACCTGGGACAAAGCTGAGCAAGACCTACTTGCTAAAGGGGTCCAACCAGCGACATTGCACTAGCCAGATCGGGCAAGGACTTGGTTCTTTGGGGTTGGGGGAACTTTGGACCCAGAATCAAGGAAGTGTGTTTTTACAAAAGCTCAACTTGCAACACCCATCAAGAACCTTGAGGAAGCAATCAAGGCAGCGTAGGAAGGGAGGTTCCATCCCGACAGAGAGAAAGACAAGCTATCCAAGGCCGACCCTCAAGAATCATGAACACCCTAGACGAACACGAGGCACATCAGGCTCAGTTCCGTGGGTGCATGCGTTTCCCAACAACGATGGTTATAGAAGCCGACGTAGAAAGAAGAAAGAGGAAGCAAGCGAAATGCAGAAGATCAATAAGAGATTAGCGAAACTAGAGGAACTTGAGAGCCAGCGAGCTACCGGCCAACCATCTCAGCGGCATGAAGATCCTTCATTTGACACAGCCCCGGAAGCTACCCCACCATCTTAGCGGAGAAGCAGCGTGGCTTCCACAGAGCTCGTTCATCCTGATATCATGGCTCCTCGCTACCCCGTGGATCGTATCACGGAGAATGAACATTGTGTGCTAATGGAGAAATACCATAACCTAGCCTTGAAGGTACCTGTCGGCTATATCTTACCTCCTCGAGCTGAGGGAACTTTCCATTGTCGTTCGATTCCAAATGGATTTGCTATTGTTAGGGTGGATGAAATAATGGATGGATTTGAGGGGCTGGAGCTTGAGTACCCTACACGTGAAGGGGGGATTCTTCTGGAAAATGCCTTAAGGAGTACCTGTCTGTGGAGAAAGGTGAACATCAAGCTTCCAAATTGGACGCTGCCTCAGCAGATTCATTCGGATCCTTAGCAGACTCCTCACAGTCCTGCTCTGCTATCTCTGCTGCGATTTACACACCCCAAAGTAAGTAGTACTAGCTAGTTACGTGCATCTCTCATTGATTATAGTTTCATCAATACCATTATCAGGCTTGATTATCAGTTTGATTGAACTCTATTCTTGTAAAGTGCTTGTGGCAGGCACCCGGGAATAATTTATGTGGATACTACATTTGCGAGTTCATTCGCAACTCGACCTCTAAGCGGGGCTTATCTGACAAACAATTTGAAGTACGTAAACAATATTCACAATTTTATTTTATTACCATCAATTGTGTTGAGTTTCATTCATATATATGTATTGACCCCCTTCTTTAAATTAGATCTGGCAGATGCGGGATCAACTCCTACCACATGATCGCATACGAGCAATTCAAGAGGAATTGGCGGGATTCTTTCTTGACCATGCCATACCTGAAAATGGAGAATACCATCAAGAAGTGCAAATAAATTTTGCTGCATGATGTTAGGGATCGTAAGATATGTTATATTGTATATATGTTGTAGCGTCGGATAGATATACAAAAACTTGTTGTTCAACCAAGCACGGAGAAAGATAGGTCACTTCTCTCTATATATGTTGATGACGATGTTGTGTAATTAATGGTTCCTTCATTTGCTTACTAGCTAGCGTCGAGTTCTCTCTATATGTATAGCTAGCATCGACCAAGCATGGAGAAAGAGAGGTCACTTCTCTCTATATGTAGTAGCTAGCTAACACAATATGAAACCCCTAAACCCTCCAAAACCCCTAAATCCTTTTAAAAAAACTAGTGCCTAGGAGCTACTGACGCGTAGCTGCCTTCTAGTCCTGGTTGGTGTTACCAACCGGGACTAGAGGTCCTCCTGCCTGGGTGCCCCATAGCGGCCACGTGGAGCTCCTTTAGTACAGGTTCGTAAGCCAACCGGGACTAAAAGTAATGGGCATTAGTCCCGATCGTTTTTTCCCGGTTGCATAACCGGGACTAAAGGCCCTCTGGAACCAGGATTGATGCCCTGTTTTCTACTAGTGAGTCCATAGGAAAGCCAATACTATTAAAAGGGGATGAGGTTTTGATCATGACTCAATTGCTCAAGTGCATAGTGATATTGCTCCAAAAATCCTCAAACACCCTCTCCACTTCATATATGTCCAAACCCTAAAGTTTCATCTCAGTCCGACAGAAAACATCTATCCTGGACCCAACGAGTTGATCATATACACTGCCAAAGCCAAACCCTAGAATTTCGGTCTCACCAAAATTGCGATCGGTATCACCAAGTTGGTGTGACCAAGTTTCTGTAAGCCAATTCATTCATTTTGGAATCACCGAGTTGAACTGATTCAGAACTACCGAAATGAGGTCCTGTGTAGGTTATCACATTTTGGCATGTCCGAGATTTCCACTTCGGTCCCACCGAAAAGCCCAACGTTCATATCTTTTACACAGGTCGGTCTCATCGAGAATTCTAGTCTGGTGTCACTGAGTTGAGTCAAAATTTTGTAATGGTTGGATTTTGGGTGAAGGCTATAAATACCCCTCCACCCCACCTACTCTCTAAGAGAGCCATTAGAATGATTCATTTTTTGGGAGAGAACCACCTACTCATGTGTTCAGATCAAGAGATTCCAATCCAACTATTTGAACCTTGATTTCTAGCCTCCTCAAGTTGATTTCCACTCCAATCCTTCTCCTACCAAAGCCAAATTTGTGAGAGAGTGATTAAGTGTTGAGGAGACTATCATTTGAAGCACAAGAGTAAGGAGTTCATCATCAACAACGCCGTCTGTAACCTTTTTGGAGAGTGGTGTCTCCTAGATTGGCTAGGTGTCACTTGGGAGCCTCCAAGAGATTGTGGAGTTGAACCAAGGAGTTTGTAAGGGTAAGGAGATCGCCTACTTCATGAAGATCTACCCGAGTGAGGCTAGTCCCTCGCTGATGTAAGCCATGGTGAAATAGACAAGGTTGCTTCTTCGTGGACCCTTCGTGGGTGTAGTCCTCTGATGAACCACAAGTATATGGGGTCAATTGTAGCCTTTTCGATAAGTAAGAGTGTCGAACCCAACGAGGAGCAGAAGGAAATGACAAGTGGTTTTCAGCAAGGTAATATCTGCAAGTGCTAAAATTGTAAGTAGCAGAGTAGTTTGATAGCAAGATAATTTGTAATGAGCAAGCAAATAGTAACAAAAGTGCAGCAAGGTAGCCCAATCCTTTTGAGGCAAAGGACAAGCCAAAACGGTATCTATGATAAGCAAAGTGTTCTTGAGGGTACATGGGTATTTCATCTAGTCACTTTCACCATGTTGGTTTGATTCGTGTTCACTACTTTCATAATTTGGTATGTGGGTGGACCGGTGCTTCGGTGCTGTTCTTACTTGAACAAACCTCCTACTTATGATAAACCCCCTCGCAAGCATCCACCACTATGAGAAAAGTATTAAGAATAAATTCTAACCATATCATTAAACTTTTGGATCCAATCGGTCCCTTACAAAATAGCGCATAAACTAGGGTTTAAGCTTTTGTCATTCACGCAACCCATCATCTAATAACTACTCCACAATTCATCCCATTAGGCCCAAATATGGTGAAGTGTCATGTAGTCGATGTTCACATGACACCACTAAGGGAATCACAACATACATATCATCAAAATATCGAACACATATCAAGTTCACATGATTACTTGCAACATGATTTCTCCCATGACCTCAAGAACAAAAGTAACTACTCACAAATGATAATCATGCTCAAGATCATAGGGGTATTAAATAGCATAATGGGTCTGAACATATAGTCTTCCACCAAATAAACCATATAGTAATCAACTATAAGATGTAACCAACACTACTAGTCACCCACAAGCACCAATCTATAGTTCTGATACAAAGATTGAACACAAGAGATGAACTAGGGTTTGAGATGATATGGTTATGTTGAAGATGTTGATGAAGATAGCCCTCCCAAAGATTGGAGAGTTGTTGTTGATGATGATGACGATGATTTCCCCCTCTGGGAGGGAAGTTCCCCTGGCGGAATCGCTCCACCGGAGGGCAAAAGTGCTCCTGCCCAGGTTCCGCCTCGAGATGGCGGAGCCTTGTCCCGAAAGTCCTCTCCTTCTTTTTCTAGGTCAAAATGATTTATGTACCAAAAAGGGGGCACCGGAGGTTGGCATGGGTGAGCACAACCCACCAGGGTGCGCTTGGGCTCCCTGGCACGCCCAGGTGGGTTGTGCCCACCTGGTGGGCCCCCTCTAGTACTTATTGACTCCAAAAATTATTATTTATTACATAAAAAAGTCCTCGTAAAGTTTCAGCTCATTTGGAGTTGTGCAGAATAGATAACGTGACGTAGCTTTTTCAGGTCCAGATTTCCAACTGCCAGAATTCTCCCCCTTTGTGCATACCTTGCATATTATGAGAGAAAAGGCATTAGAATTACTCCAAAAAGCATTATTATGCAATAAAACAACATAAATAATAGTACGTAAACATGGTGCAAAATAGACGTATCAACTCCTCCAAGCTTAGACCTCGCTTGTCCTCAAGCGAAAACCGAAATCGAAAAACATGTCCACATGCTTAGAGAGAGAGGTGTCGACAAAAATAAAAATACGGACATAGCACTGATGTCTACTACACAACATTCTTCTTGTAGACATTGTTGGGCCTCCAAGTGCAGAGGTTTGTAGGACAGTAGCAAATTTCCCTCAAGTGGATGACCTAAGGTTTGTCAATCCGTGGGAGGCGTAGGATGAATATGGTCTCTCTCAAACAAACCTGCAACCAAATAACAAAGAGTCTCTTGTGTCCCCAACACACCCAATACAATGGTAAATTGTATAGGTGTACTAGTTCAGCAAAGAGATTGTGATACAAGTGCAATATGGATAGTAGATATAGGTATTTGTAATCTGAAATTATAAAAACAGCAAGGTAACTAATGATAAAAGTGAGCGTAAACGGTATTGCAATGCTAGGAAACAAGGCCTAGGGTTCATACTTTCACTAGTGCAAGTTCTCTCAACAATAATAACATAATTTGATCATATAACTATCCCTCAACATGCAACAAAGAGTCACTCCAAAGTCACTAATAGCGGAGAACAAACGAAGAGATTATGGTAGGGTACGAAACCACCTCAAAGTTATCCTTTCTGATCGATCTATTCAAGAGTCCGTAGTAAAATAACACGAAGCTATTCTTTCCGTTCAATCTATCATAGAGTTCATACTAGAATAACACCTTAAGACACAAATCAACCAAAACCCTAATGTCACCTAGATACTCCATTGTCACCTCAAGTATCCGTGGGCATGATTATACAATATGCATCACACAATCTCAGATTCATCTATTCAACCAACACAAAGAACTTCAAAGAGTGCCCCATAGTTTCTACCGGAGAGTCAAGATGAAAACGTGTGCCAACCCCTATGCATAGATTCCCAAGGTCACAGAACCCGCAAGTTGATCACCAAAACATACATCAAGTAGATCACGTGAATATCCCATTGTCACCACAGATAAGCACGGCAAGACATACATCAAGTGTTCTCAAATCCTTAAAGACTCAATCCGATAAGATAACTTCAAAGGGAAAAATCAATCCATTACAAGAGAGTAGAGGGGGAGGAACATCATAAGATCCAACTATAATAGAAAAGCTCGTGATGTATCAAGATCGTGCCAAATCAAGAACACGAGAGAGAGAGATCAAACACATAGCTACTGGTACATACCCTCAGCCCCGAGGGTGAACTACTCCCTCCTCGTCATAGAGAGCGCCGGGATGATGAAGATGGCCACCGGTGATGGGTTCCCCCTTCGGCAGCGTGCCAGAAAGGGCTCCCGAGAGGTTTTTGGTGGCCACAGAGGCTTGTGGTGGCAGAACTCTCGATCTATATTTGTCCTCGATGTTTTTAGGGTATATGGACATATATAGGCGAAAGAAGTCGGTCAGGGGAGCCACGGGGGGCCCATGAGGGTGGGGTGTGCCCAGGGGTAGGGGGCACCTCCCTGCCTCGTGGCTTCCTCGTTGCTTCCCTTACATGCACTCCAAGTCTCCTGGATTGCTTCCGTTCCAAAAATAACTCTCCCGAAGGTTTCATTCCATTTGGACTCTATTTGATATTCCTTTTCTTCAAAACACTAAAATAGGCAAGAAAACAACAATTTGGGTTGGGCCTCCGGTTAATAGGTTAGTCCCAAAAATAATATAAAAGTGTATAATAAAGCCCATAAACATCCAAAACAGATAATATAATAGCATGAATGCTTCATAGATTATAGATATGTTGGAGACGTATCAGCATCCCCAAGCTTAATTCCTGCTCGTCCTCGAGTAGCTAGGTAAATGATAAAAGAAAGAATTTATGAAGTGTTAATGCTACCAGGTGCACAAGTTTGAACAATGATAATTTCAGCCACCTTTTCTAGCATCATTATATGTCATAATAGTAGCTCATCTCATAAAACTTTTCATGATCAAGTAACAAGCTATTCACATGTTAAAGCATAGACCATAAACTTTCTTGAAAACTAGGAAACTTCATTCTTAGTCATCAAACAATTGCAATTCATCTTATTTTCAGGAAGGGTTTATTTCAGAGCTTTGATTTAGCAAATCCCACATACTCAACTATCATAGAGTCTTCCATGATTGCTACCACTCAAAGCATATTTTTAGAACAAATAGATCGATCGAACACAGAGAAAGATAGGGGCTTAATGTTTCGCCTCCCAACTTACTTATCATATAGATAATTGTCAATAGTAATAATTCATGATCAAATATATTTGAATGGCCATATATTCTTAGATCTTTCCCCATCACATGATGCTTGCCAACTAAAGAGTAGGTTGGAATTAGAAGGAATACTACTGACTCTTGCATAAAAGTAAAAGATAGGCCCTTCGCAGAGGGAAGCAGGGATTTGCAGAGGTGCTAGAGCTCGATTTTGAAATAGAGATAAATAATTTTGAGAGGTATAGTTTCATTGACATAACAACCAAGAGTTCCCAATATCTTCCATACTACATACATTATAGGCGGTTCCCAAACAGAATGGTAAATTTTTTACTCCCCTCCACCAACAATCATCAATCCATGGCTTGCCTGAAACAACGGGTTCCTCCAACTAACAACAATCCTGGGGGAGTTTTGTTTGCCATTATTTTGATTTGATTTTGATCTTTTGATCATGGGACTGGGCATCCTAGTTACCAGCCATTTTTCTCGTGAATGATGAGAGGAGTCCACTCATCGTGAGAATAACCCACCTAGCATGGAAGATACTAACAGCCCCTAGTCGCTACATGAGCGATCCGGGCATACAAAACAGATTATTATTTGAAGGTTTAGAGATTGGCACATGCAAATTTACTTGGAACGGCAGGTAAATACCGCAAATAGGTAGATATGGTGGACACTCATGGAAGAAACTTGGTTCAAGGGATTTGGATGCACAAGAAGTATTCCCGCTTAGTACAGATATGTTGTCTAGCAAAGGATTCTAAATAGCAAGCACCACATGTTGGAGGATCTATAACAATATAACTTCTATACAAATATACCCAAGCATAACCATTATGTTGTCTTCCTTGTCCAATTTCAACCAATTTTCTCAGGTTTGAAAATAACTAACGGGGCTCACAATCATAGAAGATGTCTAAGATAGTATATTTATATGTGAAATCTCTCTTCCTTCAATATTCTTTCATGAATTGTTCAAGTGACCAATACAATGTTTGCTAACCTTCAATAAATTTACCACTTCTACTTCTTAGATGTGAAGTCATTACTCCCCATGGGATAAGCATATGAAACATATATAATTTCAGATTTATGAAATTCAAATCATTCAACCATTTACTCATAGGATATAAGTGAAGCACACGAGTAAATGACAAACTACTCCAAAAAGATATAAGTGAAGATCAATGAGTAGTTGAATTAATTATGCAACTATGTGAAGACTCTCTAACATTTAAGAATTTTGGATCTTGGTATTTTATTCATACAAAAAGCAAATCAAAACAAAATAAAATGATGCTCCAAGCAAAACACATATCATGTGGTGAATAAAAATATAGCTCCAAGTAAAGTTACCGATGAACGAAGACGAAAGAGAGGATGCCTTCCGGGGCATCCCCAAGCTTAGGCTCTTGGTTGTCCTTGAATATTACCTTGGGGGACTTGGGTATCCCCAAGCTTAGGCTCTTGCCACTCCTTATTCCATAGTCCATCGAATCTTTACCCAAAACTTGAAAACTTCACAACACAAAATTCAACACAAAACTCGTAAGCTCCGTTAGTATAAGAAAATAAAACCACCACTTAGGTACTATTGTGAACTCATTCTAAATTCATATTAGTGTAATATCTACTGTATTCCAACTTCTCTATGGTTCATACCCTCCGATACTACTCATAGATTCATCAAAATAAGCAAACAACACATAGAAAATAGAATCTGTCAAAAACAGAACAGACTGTAGTGATCTGTATCATTAGAATACTTCTGTAACTCCAACAATTTTGAAATGAATTGGTGGACCAGAGGAATTTTTCTATTAATCATCTGCAAAAAGAATCAACCTAAAATCACTCTCCAGTATAAATGGCATTTAATCTCGTGAGCTCAAAAGTTTCTATTTTTTACAGCAAGATCGCATAGACTTCACCCAAGTCTTCCCAAAGGTTCTACTTGGCACAAACACTAATTAAAACATAAAACCACATCTAAACAGAGGCTAGATGAATTATTTATTATTAAACAGAAACAAAAATCAAGAAACAAAAATAACATTGGGTTGATTCCCAACAAGCGCTAATGTTTAACGCCCCTAGCTAGGCATGATGATTTCAATGATGCTCACATAAAAGATAAGAATTGAAACATAAAGAAAGCATCATGAAGAATATGACTAGCACATTTAAGTCTGACCCACTCCCTATGCATAGGGATTTTGTGAGCAAACAACTTATGGGAACAATAATCAACTAGCATAGGAAGGTAAAACAAGCATAGCTTCAAAATTTTCAACACATAGGGAGGAAACTTGATATTATTGCAATTCCTACAAGCATATGTTCCTCCCTCATAATAATTTTCAGTAGCATCATGAGTGAATTCAACAATATAACCATCACATAAAGCATTATTTTCATGGTCTACAAGCATAGAATTTTTATTACTCTCCACATAAGCAAATTTCTTCTCATGAATAGTAGTGGGAGCAAACTCAACAAAATAACTATCATGTGAGGCATAATCCAAATGAAAATTAAAATCAAGATGAAAAGTTTCATGGATATCATTACTCTTTATAGCATAAATTTCATCACAATAATCATCATAGATAGGAGGCATTCTATCATCATAATATATTTTCTCATCCAAACTTGGGGGACAAAAAATATCATCTTCATCAAACATAGCTTCCCCAAGCTTGTGGCTTTGCATATCATTAGCATCATGGGTATTCAAAGAATTCATACTAACAACATTGCAATCATGCTCATCATTCACATATTTAGTTCCAAATATTTTATAGACTTCTTCTTCTAGCACTTGAGCACAATTTTCCTTCCCATCATTTTCACGAAAGATATTAAAAAGACGAAGCGTATGGGACAAACTCAATTCCATTTTTTTGTAGTTTTCTTTTATAGACTAAACTAGTGATAAAACAAAAAAAAACGATTCGATTGCAAGATCTAAAGATATACCTTCAAGCACTCACCTCCCCGGCAACAGCGCCAGAAAAGAGCTTGATGTCTACTACACAACCTTCTTCTTGTAGACGTTGTTGGGCCTCCAAGTGCAGAGGTTTGTAGGACAGTAGCAAATTTCCCTCAAGTGGATGACCTAAGGTTTATCAATCCATGGGAGGCGTAGGATGAAGATGGTCTCTCTCAAACAACCCTGCAACCAAATAACAAAGAGTCTCTTGTGTCCCCAACACACCCAATACAATGGTAAATTGTATAGGTGCACTAGTTCGGCGAAGAGATGGTGATACAAGTGCAATATGGATAGTAGATATAGGTATTTGTAATCTGAAATTATAAAAACAGCAAGGTAACTAATGATAAAAGTGAGTGTAAACTGTATTACAAGGCCAGGAAACAAGGCCTAGGGTTCATACTTTCACTAGTGCAAGTTCTCTCAACAATAATAACATAATTGGATCATATAACTATCCCTCAACATGCAACAAAGAGTCACTCCAAAGTCACTAATAGCGGAGAACAAACGAAGAGATTATGGTAGGGTACGAAACCACCTCAAAGTCATCCTTGCTGATCGATCTATTCAAGAGTCCTTAGTAAAATAACACGAAGCTATTCTTTCTGTTCAATCTATCATAGAGTTCATACTAGAATAAGACCTTAAGACACAAATCAACCAAAACTCTAATGTCACCTAGATACTCCATTGTCACCTCAAGTATTCGTGGGCATGATTATACGATATGCATCACACAATCTCAGATTCATCTATTCAACCAACACAAAGAACTTCAAAGAGTGCCCCAAAGTTTCTACTAGAGAGTCAAGACGAAAATGTGTGCCAACCCCTATGCATAGATTCCCAAGTTCACGGAACCCGCAAGTTGATCACCAAAACATACATCAAGTAGATCACGTGAATATCCCATTGTCACCACAGATAAGCACGGCAAGACATATATCAAGTGTTCTCAAATTCTTAAATACTCAATCCGATAAGATAACTTCAAAGGGAAAAATCAATCCATTACAAGAGAGTAGAGGGGGAGAAACATCATAAGATCCAACTATAATAGCAAAACTCGCAATACATCAAGATCGTGCCAAATCAAGAACACGAGAGAGAGAGAGAGAGATCAAACACATAGCTACTGGTACATACCCTCAGCCCCGAGGGTGAACTACTCCCTCCTCATCATGGAGAGCGCCGGGATGATGAAGATGGTCACCGGTGATGGGTTCCCCCTCCGGCAGGGTGCCGGAAAGGGCTCCCGAGAGGTTTTTGGTGACTACAGAGGCTTGCTGCGGCAAAACTCCCGATCTATATTTGTCCTCGATGTTTTTAGGGTATATGGACATATATAGGCAAAAGAAGTCGGTCAGGGGAGCCATGAGGGGCCCATGAGGGTGGGGGCGCGCCTCCCTGCCTCGTTGCTTCCCTTACGTGCACTCCAAATCTCCTGGATTGCTTCCGTTCCAAAAATAACTCTCCCGAAGGTTTCATTCCGTTTGGACTCCGTTTGCTATTCCTTTTCTTCTAAACACTGAAATAGGCAAGAAAACAGCAATTTGGGCTGGGCCTCTGGTTAATAGCTTAGTCCCAAAAATAATATAAAAGTGTATAATAAAGCCCATAAAAATCCAAAACAAATAATATAATAACATGAATGCTTCATAAATTATAGATACGTTGGAGACGTATCAAGCAGCATCATGTAACTTATTATAACAACGGCAAACTTTAACATAAAACTTTTATCATAGGCTTCTCATGAACAAGTAAGAAAATTTATCACAACCTCGAAGTATAAAGCATAAACTCCATTGAAAACCAACAAACTATGTTCTCAGTCAACTTTGCAACTACAATTCATCATCTTTTCATGAAGGTTCATGTATCGGAGCCTTTAGGCAAGTCCACATACTCAACCATCATTTAGTCCCCTATGATTGCTAACAATCACCGCATACACATGAGAAAAATGTTTCAACTGGACACATAGAAAGATAGGGGCTTATAGTTTTGCCTCCCAACATATTCACCTCAAGGGTGATGTCAAAAATAATAACTCATGTTACCCATATTCAACTAGATATATGTGCCTTGATCTTTCATCACCACATGATGCTTGCCAAAGGAGAAAATAAAAAGGAATAGAGAGAAGAACTTTGGCTCTTGCATGAAATTAAATACATAAAAGTAAAAGATAGGCCCTTCGTAGAGGGAAGCAGAGGTTGACATGCGCTTTTTGTTTGTATGCTCAACCCCTTAGTGCAAGAGAACGTCACGTTATATTGCCCCTTATGATGGCAACCTTTATTATGCAGTCTGTCGCTTTTATTCTTCACCGCACAAGTTCGTACAATGCTCAATTTTCCCTTACACTAAATGATCTCACACTTTTAGAAGCAATTTGTATTGCCGTATTGCACCCATGACAACTTACTTGAAGGATCTTACTCAATCCATAGGTAGGTATGGTGGATTCTCAAACAAGATTTGGGTTTAAGGGTTTTGGATGCACAAGTAGTATTTCTACTTAGTGTGGAATTTTTGGCTAGCAAAGATAGGGGCAAGCACCACATGTTGAAGGAATGACAATATAGCTTCTATGTGAATATGCACAAACATAAATCATTACGTTGTCTTCCTTATCCAACGTCAACAATTTTGGCATATGATATTTTGATGGGTGCTCACAATCACAAAAGATTTCCAGGATAGTGTATTTGCATGTGAATCTTCTCTTCCCTTATTAATTCTTTCATGAGTTGCATCATTGACCAATGCTATGTTTGTCAATCTACAATAAAATTTACTACTTATACTTTTCCTTATGTAATTTCATCACTTACCATAAGATTAGCATATGATATTTTTCATTTATTTCCTTTCCTTTTATTGAAACAAGAAAGTAAAGAAAGAAAAACTCAAACTAAACTTTTTATATATCTTGCACACGATTACAAAGATAGATCACTAAGCAAACTCTCGAAAAGAAAGGATCGAACTAACTTTTATTCATCTAAAGCAAAAGATAACTATGGATCGAACTAAGAAAAGTAAAGGCAAACGATAGTGGAGATGATACGATACCGGGGAACCTCCCCCAAGCTTAGCGAAAGTGAAGGGGAGTGCTCATACCCGATACTTAGTTTTCTTTTGGTGATGAAGAAGGAGGTGGTGGTGATGAAGTAGAAGCGATCCGGTCCTTAAGGACCAAGAGATTCTTGTAGGGACCAGACCTCAAACAGTCTGATCTCTGTGCATCAGTGTCATCCCTAGATCGGTAATGCTGACAAACACAGTACTTGAAGGATTTATAACAGAGTAGCAATCACACACTTATTACATTGAATGTCTCAAAAGAGAACTTATTACAATAAATATGGCTTAAGGCCATCTAATAATGATAACAGCGGAAGGCTTGGAAGATAGGCGAGTCCATCAACTCCAACGGCATCACTGAGTATAAGATCGCGACCTAAGCACCTTACTCGTCGTTTGAAAAGTCTGCAACATGAACATTGCAGCCCGAAAATGGGTCAGCACATGGAATATGCTGGCAATGTAACACATATAGAGTAATGAACAGAATAATGCTATCACTACATGCATATATGGCTGGTGGAAAGCTCTATGGTTATAGTTTTGCATAAAGCCAATTTTTCCCTACAACAAAGGAATACATTTTATTTAACTATCATGGTGGTTGTTAAACATTGAGAAGGTTCCTCCAACTCAATCTCAATCAACCATCATCATTAAACCCAACAAATTAAATTAAGTAACATGATGAGATCAACATGATAATCCAAGTACTAGATACTCAAAACGTCCATAACCGGGAGCAAGGTTAACCAAGATTAGTTTGTACAATCTGCAAAGGTTTGCGCACTTTTCCCCGCAAGACTCGATCTCCTGTGTTGGATTTCTCGCACTACATGGTGTTTGAGAAACGGATGACCGAGACACAGTCTTTCAGAAGCACTAACTCTTTACTCTGGGTAGACAGTACCAACCTACATCCCCTACATCTGCTAGTCTACCACTGAAAGAGGTCACACAACATACTCAACTATGCTAGAGCCATAGTAGCTTGCGGCTGCACACGGAAGTTTCTAGCATGAAATAATCTTATGATCCCTTTGAGACTGGGTGGCGGTCCATAGGAGAATCACACGGTACCCCGGGATTTCCAAAAATACAGGCAACACTGGGTTCCCCAGGTGCCTTAGTCCACCCAGATGTGTATTAAAGTTGCCACCTTAAGTAAACCATTAATTAACAATCTCACATCTATCATGGATACACTCACCCAATCCACGTCTACTAGCATAGCATAGCAATATAAGCAAACGTAGAAGTAACTCCCAAAGGTTTGATAAATAAAACAGGTAATAGGTACTACCTCATCTACTTCCCAAAACCCACATATTAAACAGATCCTAATCATGCAATTGTTTGAGGGTTGATCTAATGCAATAAGATTGGGTAGTAAAAGGGTATGATCAAAGTGTTACTTGCCTTGCCGATGATCCGTGAAACCTAGAGACTCGTAGTAGCAAGCGGCGCACTCCGGGTACTCTATCGCAAACAAACAAGCATACAATAAGCACTCATCTAATGCACAGGTAAAACTCAAATAAGAGATCTAACTAGAAAGTTCTACTTAAGAACTCCGGTTTCCAAAAAGAATCAAATCAAACGAACCAACGAAAATCAAACGACGAAAGAAACAAGATTCGCTTACTAATCTGGACCTAAGTCAATTTTTACAGTAGCAAAAACTTGTTTGAGTTGGCTAAACAGAAAGAGGGTTTCGAGACGAAACTCCAGGCGCTTGAATCACCTAATTCTGATAAACGAGCGGAAAGTTATACTAGAACGAAAATCGGATTAGAGATCGCGATCGAAAATAATCGCGAAAAATCCGAGAAAAAGAAAAACAGACAAACAGGCTAATGAACAAGCGTTCGCTATCTGTGGCTAAACGACGAAAATTGTTCGTTAAAACGAACGTACGAATGAGCGTTCGCAAACTAAACTAAACCAGAAAAAAATTAAACTGAACTGAATCTAAAAACGAATCTACGGTTCGAAAAAAAACGATCGGTTTTCTCGCAAAAACTGAGGTGGCGGCGGGCTACCTCCGGTGGCGGCGGGCTCCGGCGAGGTCGGCGGCGAGGCGGACAGCGGTGACGGCTCCGGCGGCGGAGGCGGCGCAGGCGGCGGTGGTGGTGGCTAGGGTTAGGGTTCGAGTGGGGTCAGGCTGGGTGGGCCGGCGGGGTGGGTGAGCGGCTTATAAAGGCAGGCGGTGGACGTGTCCGGTTCGCCCACGGCGGCCCGAGTCGGTTCGTTGTTTTTTTAAATAATTCAGACGCGCAGAAAAAGAAATAAAAGAAATACTAAACGGACTCCAAAAATCCTAAAATAAATTTTCCCCGTCATCTAAAAATAAGCCGGACAAGATGAACATTTATTTGGGGCCTAAATGAAATTTCGAAAAACACGCATTTTTCCTAATTCAAATAAAATAGCGATAAAACTCCAAAATAAAATCTTATTTGATTTTATTATTAAATCCCCAATATTTCTTTATTTTGGGAAAGTCATTTTATTCCCTCTCTCATATTTTTATAATTGAAATAATTGAAGATAAAATAATTAAAATCAAATGATCCTATTTTCAAAATTTGAGAAAACTCAAATATGAAAATAATGAAATCCCCAACTCTCTCCGTGGGTCCTTGAGTCGCGTAGAATTTCTAGGATCAAGCCAAAATGCAATAAAATATGATATGCAATGATGATCTAATGTATAACATTCCAAATTGAAAATTTGGTATGTACAAACCTACCCCCCTTAAGATGAATCTCGCCCTCGAGATTCGGGTTGGCTAGAAAATAGGTGAAGGTGGTCCTTCAGTAGATCTTCCTCTCGCTCCCAGGTGGCTTCATCTTCGGTATGGTGGCTCCACTGAACTTTGCGGAACTTGATAACCTTGTTGCGCGTGACTCGGCTGGCAAACTCGAGAATCTTGACTGGTTTCTCCTCAGGTCAAATCGTTGTCCAACTGAATCGCTTCCAGTGGCACTGTATCTCTCAGAGGTATATCAACCATCTCTGCGTGGCACTTCTTCGACTAGGAAATGTGGAACACATCATGAACTCCTGACAATCCTTTGGGCAATTCCAACTTGTAAGCAACTTCTCCCATACGTTCCAAAACTTTGTATGGACCCACAAAATGTGGCGCTAACTTTCCCTCAACTCCAAAATGCTTAACTCCTCGAAGTGGGGACACACGAAGATAAACTCTGTCTCTGACTTCGTAAACTGTCTCCTTGCGTTTAGAATCTGCATAGCTCTTCTACCTGGACTGGGCTACCTTGAGCCTATCACGAATCAACTTAACCTTCTCCTCAGACTCTTTAATCAAGTCTAGTCCAAACAACTGGCGGTCTCCAACTTTGTCCCACAACAACGGTGTCCTGCACCTCCTTCCGTACAAGGCTTCGAAAGGGGCCATCTTCAAATTGGATTGATAACTGTTGTTGTAAGAGAACTCCGCATATGGCAAATTCTCATCTCAACTAGATCTATAATCTAGCGCACAAGCTCTCAGCATGTCCTCCAGAATCTGATTTACTCTCTCGGTTTGTCCATCTGTCTGTGGATGAAAGGTTGTATTGAACTCTAGCTTGGTTCCCAAAGTTTCGTGCAACTGATTCCAGAACTTTGAGGTAAACTGGGTTCCTCTATCTGATACAATGCTCCTCAGAACTCCATGCAGACATATGGTCATGTATATCTTTGCCAACTTAGTACTGGTGTAAGTGGTCTTCACTGGGATGAAATGAGCTACCTTCGTCAAATGATCGACTACAACCCATATCGAATCATAGCCTGAACGAGTCCTGGGCAATCCCGTGATAAAATCCATGCCTAATATCACATCCAGTCCTGGTAACTCCAATACAATTAGGTCTGAGGGAAACACGTAGTTACCAATCCTTAATGGTAACCGATCACACCACAGACTAACCATATACTCAGCTCTTGGCGAGGTTACTAACATGGATGACCTAAGGGCTTCGGTTGGCAATTTATACTTATCCACAAATCCCCTTGATATGTATGAATGTGATGCACCAGTATCAAAAAGAACGATTGCAGTAAATGACTTAACCAAAAACTTACCTATTACTACATCTAGCTGGGCTTCAACCTCCTCCATGATAACGTGGTTCACCTATCCCATATTGAAAAGGTTAGGCTTCTTCCCAGAGCTTCCATTACCATTTCCATTCTTAGCTTCAGTACATTCAGTGGCATAATGTCCAGTCTTCTGGCACTTGAAACAGGTAATGTGGCTTAGATCCCTCTTGGTTAAGGTTGATGGGTTGGTACGATCCTGTCTGTTGCTTCCTCCATTACCATTCCCATTCTTGGGGCCACCATGGTTGTGCGAACTCCCTCCTCCATGGGTATGCTGAAAAGGTCTTCCCGAGTTCGGGGTAAAACGGGGCTTCTGCTGAGCTCCAGAATTGTTCTTCCCTTGCACATACTTCCTCTTGCGGTTGTCAATCTGTTGCTGCTTCCCTTCAATCATGAGAGCTCTATCTACCAACTCCTGGTAGTTGTTGAAGGTTGCCACCATCAACTACATTCAGTCCTTCCAGAAACTTCTCCTGTTTAGATGCATCCGTAGCAACGTCATCTGGGGCATAATGTGCTAGCTTACTAAAGTCATCCACATACTGGCCAACTATACGTCCTCCTTGGCGCAAGTTGCAAAACTCACACTTCTTCATGGCCATAGCTCCTGCTGAAACATGGGCAGTATGGAAAGCCTACTGAAACTGATCCCATGTGACAGTGTTGATAGGATAAGTGGCTGTGAAATTCTCCCACCATGATGTTGCGGGTCCATCAAGCTGATGTGCGGCAAAATGCACCCTCTCCGCATCTATGCATCCTGCAGTGGTCAACTCCTTACCCATCTTACGGAGCCAATCATCTGCAACTATCGGCTCGGTGCTACTGGAGAACACCGGCGGATTCAGCCTCAAGAAACGGGCTAAGTGATCAAGATGTGGTGGTGGTGGTGGGTTGTACTTGCTATTGTTCCCCTGATTTTGATTCTGGACTAACATCTGCATCAATGTATTCTGCTGCTGGATCAACTGAGTGAGCTCCGGTGGAAAAGCAAATCCATTGTCACGTCTCGGAGGCATCTGGGGGTTTAGAAAAGGATGAGAATATAGAATAGAGTGGGGTCTAAAGAGAAAACACTACCCATATGCACATGAGACAAAACACAATCAATATCACTTCAATCAAATCAAGCAAGGGCATACAACGGTCTAACTATCGTTACAAAAGTGCTCCTGACTATACTATGTACATGGGGGGATACTACTATTGTTATGGTGGTCGACTAGAAAAATTTGATCGGTCGAAGACTCCATGATATCTGCTCCAGCTTCATCAACATAGTCATCATCTCTATCATCTGGGTCCAAGTCAGTGTCGTCGATGATGATCTAGTTCTCCGGGCAAGTGCAATCATCGTCTTCTCCTCCAGTCGCAGGGAATCCCATAAATACTTTTAGCTTCTTCTTCAGATCACCATTCTTCTCCACGAGTGTCGTCATTTCCTCCTCATATCCATCGCGTGTAGACTTGAGTTCTTCCTCCAGCTCCGTGATCTTGGTCATAGCCTTCTTCAGGTCTCTCATGCCTGCGCACATCTGGTTCTTCTGGCGACAAATGTGTTGGTTTAACTCCTGGATGAAAGCTGCAATTGATCTATCCTTCCTAGTGCTGATCATATCACATTGCTTAGCTCAGCACCCACAAATATGATAAATAGTATCCTTGATATCCTTGTGGTAAACTTCTCCAATGCGTCCCATGGTGATGTGGGCTGCCATGCTCTTTCCTAGACTCCAGGTTGGTGCATCAAAGGAAAACTCTATGGGCTCAATGACGGGGATGAACGTCCTTCCTGGAACTTGAACTTGAATCATCCAATGCTCCTCTTCTGGTAAAGTGGCGATTAGGTCCCGGTGAAGCTTGGTATTTTGATGTTCAGGTACTTAGTGACTTCCTTCAAGTGGCGTCCAAAGGGTGTATCTTCATCCGGTTGCGTGAACTTGTTCCTGGCATCCGCCATCCTAAAGAGTAGAAAAGGTGAGGAGTCATAAATGAGAAGAGAATAGTGATCTAGGGCTTTAGCTTAGTGGTCGTGTCCTACAGTCAGCGTGTGCTCTGATACCATCTTGTAGCGACCAGACCTCAAATAGTCTGATCTCTGTGCATCAGTGTCATCCCTGGATCGGTAATGCTAACACACACAGTACTTGAAGGATTTATAACAGAGTAGCAATCACACACTTATTACATCGAATGTCTCAAAAGAGAACTTATTACAATAAATATGGCTTAAGGCCATCTAATAACGATAACAGCAGAAGGCTTGGAAGATAGGCGAGTCCATCAACTCCAACGGCATCACTGAGTGTAAGATCACGACCTAAGGCACCTTACTCGTCGTCTGAAAAGTCTGCAACATGAATGTTGCAGCCCGAAAACGGGTCAGCACATCGAATATGCCGGCAATGTAACACATAGAGAGTAATGAACAGAATAATGCTATCACTACATGCATATATGGCTGGTGGAAAGCTCTATGGTTACAGTTTTCCATAAAGCCAATTTTTCCCTACAACAAAGGAATAAATTTTATTTAACTATCATGGTGGTTGTTAAACATTGAGGAGGTTCCTTCAACTCAATCCCAATTAAGCATCATCATTAAACCCAACAAATTAAATTAAGTAACATGATGATATCAACATGATAATCCAAGTACTAGATACGCAAAACATCCATAACCGGGGACAGGGCTAACCATGATTAGTTTGTACACTCTGCAGAGGTCTGCGCACTTTTCCCCGCAAGACTCGATCTCCTCCGTTGGATTTCTCACACTACATGGTGTTTGAGAAACGGATGACCGAGACATAGTCTTTCAGAAGCATTAACTCTTTACTCTGGGTAGACAGTACCAACCTACATCCCCTACATCTGCTAGTCTACCACTGAAAGAGGTCACACAACATACTCAACTATGCTAGAGCCCACAGTAGCTTGCGGCTGCACACGGAAGTTTCTAGCATGAAATAATCTTATGATCCCTTTGAGCCTGGGTGGCGGTCCATAGGAGAATCACACGTTACCCCGGGATTTCCAAAAATACAGGCAACACTGGGTTCCCCAGGTGCCTCAATCCACCCAGATGTGTATTAAAGTTGCCACCTTAAGTAAACCATTAATTAACAATCTCACATCTGTCATGGATACACTCACCCAATCCACGTCTACTAGCATATCATAGCAATATAAGCAAACGTAGAAGTAACTCCCAAAGGTTTGATAAATAAAACAGGTAATAGGTACTACCTCATCTACTTCCCAAAACCCACATATTAAACAGATCCTAATCATGCAATTGTTTGAGGGTTGATCTAATGCAATAAAACTGGGTAGTAAAAGGGTATGATCAAAGAGTTACTTGCCTTGCTGATGATCCGTGAAACCTAGAGACTCGTAGTAGCAAGTGGCGCACTTCGGATACTCTATCGCAAACAAACAAGCATACAATAAGCACTCATCTAATGCACAGGTAAAACTCAAATAAGAGATCTAACCAGAAAGTTCAACTTAAGAACTCCGGTTTGCAAAAAGAATCAAATCAAACGAAGCAACGAAAATCAAACGACGAAAGAAACAAGATTCGCTTACTAATCTGGACCTAAGTCAATTGTTACAGTAGCAAAAACTTGTTTGAGTTGGTTAAACAGAAAGAGAGTTTCGAGACGAAACTCCAGGCGCTTGAATCGCCTGATTCCAATTAATGAGTGAAAAGTTATACTAGAACGAAAATCGGATCAGAAATCGCGATCGAAAATAATCGCAGAAAATCCGAGAAAAAGAAAAACAGACGAACAGGCTAACGAACGAACGTTCGCTGTCTGTGGCTAAACGATGAAAACATTCATTAAAACGAACAGACGAATGAGCATTCGCAAACTAAACTAAACCGAAAAAAATAAACCGAACCTGATCTAAAAAACGAATCTACCGTTCGAAAAAACCCGATCGGTTTTCTCATGAAAACCGAGGCGGTGGCGGTCGGCGGCAAGGCGGACGGCGGAGGCGGCGCGCAGCACGGGCGGCTGCGGCGGCTAGGGTTATGGTTCGAGCGGGGTCGGGCTGGGTGGGCCGGCGGTGTGGCGTGAGCATCTTATAAAGGCGGGCGGCGGACGTGTCCGGGTCGCCCACGACGGCCAGAGTCGGTTCGTTGTTTTTTTTAAATAATTCAGACGAGCAGAAAAAGAAATAAAAGAAATACTAAATGGACTCCAAAAATCTTGAAATAAATTTTCCCCGTCCTCTAAAAATAAGCCGGACAAGATGACATTTATTTGGGGCCTAAATGCAATTTTAAAAAACGCGCATTTTTCCTAATTCAAATAAAATAGCGATAAAACTCCAAAATAAAATCTTATTTTATTTAATTATTAAATCCTCAATATTTCTTTATTTTTCGAAAGTCATTTTATTCCCTCTCTCGTATTTTTATAATTGAAATCATTGATGATAAAATAATTAAAATCCAATGATCCTATTTCAAAATTTGAGAAAACTCAAATATGAAAATAACGAAATCCCCAACTCTCTCCGTGGGTCCTTGAGTCGCGTAAAATTTCTAGAATTAAGCCAAAATGCAATAAAATATCATATGCAATGATGATCTAATGTATAACATTCCAAATTGAAAATTTGGGATGTTACATTCTCCAATCTACGGATGATGCTCCGGAGGGAAGCGATGTGCTCTTGATGCAGAATATTTTCACGAGTGAGGTACGTATTTTGCACACGAACCATTTCAGTGATCCTAAAGGCTGCAATCTCGTGGGGGTAAGATAAGCATAATAAGGTTTAAGGATATCTTCCTCTTCCTCATCGGCAGACAGGGCTTGCTCGATCACCCGCACTTGATTTCCAGTGGCCTCCTTGCTCTTGTCCTCCTTGGCTGCTCCAATGGGATCTTCCCTCTTTAGCTCGATCTTCATCAACCAAGCATCCTCTTCTATATTGTTAGAGGAACAAGAAGACATGATGCCCGGCTCAACAGATCTGACAGAAAACAGCAAGAAAAGAAAATAGAAGATTTCTCCGTGATACAGAGGTTAACAGGTTCGGGGGGTATATAAAGATTTTTTATCTTGGGAAACAAGCAAAATGGAAGAAAAACGGAGTCCGAAAAGTACCCGAGGTGGGCACAACCGCCAGAGTCCGTTTTGCGGATATTTCCTGGTAGTTTCTTATTTTCCTAAAAAAATTAATATTCCAAAACTGACAAAAAATATTTTTGCGGATATTTCAGAGTCTGTTTACTTACCGTATCACGTACCTCCCTTTTTTCATGATTCTGGAGTGTTCCGGAAGGTTTGTTTTATGTGCTCTTCCGGTGTCATAGTTTGCATAATATTGCTTTCAACATTAAGACGTACCTGAGATATAATGTTTTATTCGTTGCCCATTAACAACCTTTGGCATTATTTATTTTGATAGCTCCAGATCAATGAACCTCCTCGATAACATAGGGTCCTTCCCATTTGGAGAGGAGTTTTCCTGCAAAGAATCTGAAACGAGAGTTGTACAAAAGAACATATTCTCCAACTTTGAACTCACACTTTTGGATTCTTTTGCCATGCCATCTTTTAACCTTTTCTTTGAATAACTTTGCATTTTCATAAGCTTGGGTTCTCCATTCATCTAATGAGCTAATATCAAATAACCTCTTTTCACCAGCAAGTTTGAAATCAAAGTTGAGTTCTTTGATTGCCCAATATGCTTTATGTTCTAACTCAAGAGGCAAATGACAAGCTTTTCCATAAACTATTTTATAAGGAGACATACCCATAGGGTTTTTATATGCTGTTCTATAAGCCCAAAGTGCATCATCTAGTTTCTTAGACCAATTCTTCCGGGACCTATTGACAGTCTTTTGTAAAATTAGTCTTATTTCTCTATTGCTAAGTTCAACTTGACCACTAGACTAAGGATGATAATGTGATGCAATTCTATGGTTAACGTCATACTTAGGAAGCATTTTACGGAAAGCACCATGAATAAAGTGTGAACCACCATCAGTCATTAAATATCGAGGGACTCCAAACCTTGGGAAAATAACTTCCTTAAGCATTTTAATAGAGGTGTTGTGATCAGCACTACTGGTTGGAATAGCTTCTACCCACTTAGTAACATAATCAACAACAACCAAAATATGAGTATACCCATTAGAGGAAGGAAAAGGTCCCATGAAATCAAAACCCCAAACATCAAATGGTTCAACAACAAGTGAATAATTCATAGGCATTTCTTGATGCTTACCAATACTACCTATTCTTTGACATTCATCACAAGATAAGACGAACTTACGGGCATCCCTGAAGAGAGCAAGCCAATAAAAACCAGATTGCAACACCTTATGAGCGGTCCTGTCTCCCGCGTGATGTCCACCATAAGCTTCGGAGTGACATTTCCGTAGGATTTGTTCATGTTCATGCTCAGGTACACAACGTCTAATAATGTCATCTACTAATTCTTTATAAAGATGTGGATCATCCCAAAAGTAATGTCTTAAATCATAGAAGAATTTTTCTTTTGTTGGTATGTGAAGCTAGGTGGTATGTATTTAGCAACAATATAATTAGCATAGTCACAATACCAAGGTGTACTATTAGAAACATTTATTGTAGCTAACTATTCATCAGGAAAGCTATCATTAATAGGTTGTGGGTCATCAAGAATATTTTCAAGCCTAGACAAGTTATCAGCTACGGGGTTCTCTGCTCCTTTCCTATCAGTGATATGCAAATCAAATTCTTGTAGCAAAAGAACCCACCTAACGAATTTAGGTTTAGCATCTTTCTTTTCCATAAAATATTTTATAGCAGCATGATCGGTGTGAACGGTCAATTTAGAATCAACAATGTACGATCTAAATTTATCAAGCAAACACCACTGCTAAGAATTCTTTTTCAGCAGTAGCATAATTTCGTTCAGCATTGTCTAGAGTTTTATTAGCATAATGGATAACATTTAATTTCTTATCTACTCTTTGTCCTAGAACAGCACCAACAACATAATCACTAGCATCACACATCATCTCAAAAGGCAAGTTCCAATCAGGTGGTTGAACAATAGGTGCAGTAATTAAGGCTTTCTTGAGTGTTTCGAAGGCTTCCACACAATCATCATAAAAAAAGAATATCCTTTTGCAGAAGATTTGTAAGAGGCTTAGAAATTTTAGAAAAGCCTTTGATAAACCTCCTATAGAAACTGACATGACCAAGGAAACTACGAATACCTTTGATATCTTTAGGACATTGCATTTTCTCAACCGCATCGACCTTAGCTTTGTCCACCTCGATGCCTTTTTCAGAAATTTTATGGCCCAAAACAAAACCTTCGTTAACCATAAAGTGATACTTCTCCCAATTCAAGACAAGATTTTTTGTTCACATCTCTACAAAACTCGATCGAGATTGCTTAAACAATCATCAAAGGACTTCCCATAAATAGAGAAGTCATCCATGAAAATCTCAACAATCTTTTCACAAGAATCAGAGAATATAGCAGTCATATATCTTTGAAAGGGAGCAGGTGCATTACATAAATCAAAAGGCATACGTTTATAAGCATAAGTTCCAAAAGGACAAGTAAAAGTGGTCTTTTCTTGATCAGGTTGTGAAACAGGTATTTGTGAAAAACCAGAATATCCACCAAGGAAGCAAAAATGTGTGTGGTTAGATAATCTTTCTAGCATTTGATCAATAAAAGGCAGAGGGTAATGATATTTTCTAGTTGCTTTGTTTAATTTTCTATAATCAATTACAATTCTGTAGCCTGTGAAAATTCTTTGTGGAATAAGTTCATTCTTATCATTAGGAACAATAGTTATACCTCCCTTTGGGACACAATGAATAGGACTTACCCATCTCTATCAGCTATAGGATAGATTATACCTTCTTCCAGAAGTTTCAATATTTCTGTTCTTACCACTTCTTTCATTTTCGGATTTAACCGACATTGGAGATCAACATCGGGTTTAGCACCAGGCTCCATATTAATATTGTGCTGACATATAGTGGGACTAATGCCCTTAAGATCATCAAGAGTATATCCAATAGCAGCTCGGTGCTTCCTTAGAACTTTCAATAATCTTTCTTCTTCATGTTCTGAAAGGTTAGCACTAATAATAACAGGATATATCTTCTTTTCATCAAGACAAGCATATTTCAAAGTGTCTGGCAATTGTTTTAATTCAAACACATGACCACCTTTAGGTGGAGGAGGACCTCCTAGAGTTTCAATAGGCAGATTGTGTTTTAGCAGAGGTTGTTGTTCGAACATGATTCTATCTATTTCATTTCTTTCACGCATATGCAAATCATTTTCATGGTCTAGAAAATATTATTCTAAAGGATCAGTAGGAGATACAGAAATAGAAGCAAGACCAATTATTTCATCCTTACTAGGCAAATCTTTCTTATGAGGTTTCCTGCTAAACTTGGAAAAAATAAATTCATGAGATTCATTCCCAGAACTAACACCAACAGTTTGTTTCTCACAATCTATTCTAGCATTAACGATGTTCAAGAAAGGTCTACCAAAGATAATGGGACAAAAGTCATCTTGTGGGGAACCAAGAACAACAAAATCAGTAGGGTATTTTATTTTCCAACACAAGACTTCAACATCTCTAAGGATCCAAATTGGTGATATAGTATCTCTATTGGCAAGTTTAATAGTAACATCTATGTCTTCTATTTCAGCGGGTGCTATTTCATTCTTAATTTCTTAATATAAGGGAAAAGGAATAGCACTCACGCTAGCACCTATATCACATAAACCATGATAACAGTGATCTCCTATCTTGACTGAGACAACAGGCATGCCAACAACTGGTCTATGTTTATCTTTTTCATCGGGTTTGGCAATTCTAGCAGCTTCATCACAGAAGTAAATAACATGCCCATCAATATTATCGACAAAGAGATCTTTAATTATAGCAATACTAGGTTCAACTCTGATTTGTTCAGTTGGTTTGGGTGTTCTACTATAACTTTTGTTAACCACAGTTGAAACTTTAGCATGTTCCTTCATCCTAACAAGGAAAGGTGGGTTTTCAATATAAGCAGTGGGAACAACTTGATCAACATTGTAAAATGATAGTTTCTTCTTTAGCTTTTACCAGTTCTTTAATTTCTTCTTTAATAGGTGGGTGATATTTAAACCACTTCTCCTTAGGGAGGTCAACATAAGTAGCAAAAGATTCACAAAAGGAAGCTACTATCTCAGAGTCAAGTCCATATTTAGTGCTAAACTTTTGAAAAGCGTCGGTATTCATAAAAGACTTAAGACAATCAAACTTAGGTTCAATACCTAACTCTTTACCTTCGCCGAGTTCCTAATCTTCAGAGTTGCGTTTAATTCTTTCTAAAAGATCCCACTAGAATTAAATAGTCTTCTTCATAAAAGAACCGGTACAAGAAGCATCGAGCATGGATTGATCATTACGAGAAAGCCGAGCAGAAAAATTCTGGATAATAATTTCTCTTGAGAGCTCATGATTGGGGCATTAGGTTGAGGGGCAACTAATTGTGGTTCCGGTCGAGGTGAAGATACCCCTAATAAACCCCTCAAAGGATTGTTTTTTATAGTAGCAAGTGACAATAAATTTCAGCACGTAGTAATAATATTTCCTTACCAATTTCTACTTACCAAAACTGCTTCACTCCCCGGCAACGGCACCAGAAAATAGCCTTGATGACCCACAAGTATATGGGGTCAATTGTAGCCTTTTCGATAAGTAAGAGTGTCAAACCCAATGAGGAGCAGAAGGAAATGACAACTGGTTTTCAGCAAGGTAATGTCTGCAAGTGCTAAAATTGTAAGTAGTAGAGTAGTTTGATAGAAAGATAATTTGTAATGAGCAAGTAACGATAGTAGTAACAAAATTTCAGCAAGGTAGCCCAATCCTTTTGAGGCAAAGGATAGGCCAGAACGGTCCCTTATGATAAGCAAAGTGTTCTTGAGGGTACACGGGTATTTCATCTAGTCACTTTCACCATGTTGGTCTGATTCGTCTTCGCTACTTTGATAATTTGGTATGTGGACGGACCGGTGCTTAGGTGTTGTTCTTACTTGAATAAACCACCTACTTATGATTAACCCCCTCGCAAGCATCCACAACTACGAGAAAATTATTAAGAATAAATTTTAACCATAGCATTAAACTTTTGGATACAATCGGTCCCTTACGGAATAGCACATAAACTAGGGTTTAAGCTTCTGTCACTCTTGCAACCCATCATCTAATAACTACTCCACAATGCATTCCCTTAGGCCCAAATATGGTGAAGTGTCATGTAGTCGACATTCACATGACACCACTAAGGGACTCACAACATACATATCAACAAAATATCAAACACATGTCAAGTTCACATGATTACTTGCAACATGATTCCTCCCGTGACCTCAAGAACAAAAGTAACTACTCACAAATGATAATCTTGCTCAAGATCAGTGGGGTATTAAATAGCATAATGGATCTGAACATATAATTTTCCACCAAATAAATCATATAGTAATCAACTACAAGATGTAATCAACACTACTAGTCACCCACAAGCACCAATCTATAGTTCTGGTACAAAGATTGAACACAAGAGATGAACTAGGGTTTGAGATGAGATGGTGTTGATGAAGATGTTGATGAAGATAGCCCTCCCTAAGATGGGAGAGTTGTTGGTGATAATGATGGCGATGATTTCCCTCTCCGAGAGGGAAGTTCCCCCGGCGGAATTGCTCCACCAGAGGGAAAAAGTGCTCATGCCCAGGTTCCACCTCGAGACGGCGGCACTTCATCCCGAAAGTCCTCACCTTCTTTTTTCTAGGTCGCACATGAAATTTCCTGGAAACCCAACGGTCCGAGAGGCGTCTCCTCCGATGGGGGTGTGAATGCTGTGTGGCGCCGCTTCGGCTCACCGCCCGAGGCCAAAGTCCAGCTATTTAAGCTGAACGGCGTCCCCCAACCCTAGCCACATCCTCTTCCTCCCTCTCTGTGCCACCTGCCCGAGCTCATCCATATCTCTCCGTCTTTGTCTCCCTCTTCCCTTATCATCCGCCTCCGTCATGGCCCGACAGAAAAAGCGTACGCTATGCTAACGCCAGAGCTCCGGTTCCTGATTCAGGAGGAGATCTGGATGAGGCGCGTCGTTCGAATCACAGTAGGCCTGCCCTCGGACTCGCCGGAGCTGGAGGTGGAGGAGGAAGAGAGGGGGAGCAGCAGCTGGAGCCCATAGACGGGGTGGATCAGGTGGAGGATCTGACGCCGGTTGCGGGCTTCATCATGGAGGATGCCATGACGAAGTTCGAGGTCGCCCAATCAGTGGAGATGGCAGAGCAGACCGCCATCCTCCAGCCTATCCAAGATGGGGCATACTGGAGTCCAACCGACGCTTCATTCGGCAACAACAGGCAGAGACCCGCACGCTTTTCAACAAGGTGAAAGCGGAGATGGAGGCGGAGGCCGCCGCGGAGCCGTAGTTCGTCGCCACTGTACTCAGAGCCCGGAACGAACATAGTGGACATTTCCAATGACAACAAGTAGTGTAGTGTAGGTTTAGTTGATATACGTACTACATAAATGTTTACTTTGCATGATTCGTATGTTTGTAAGAGATGAAATATGAACTATCCAGATGCAGAGGTGGAAATTTAAGGGCTGCCCGGTCGCAGAAATTTGAGGGCTACCAGGTCACTGCCCGCAGACGCGCTCGGATTGAGTGTATCCGGCTGTAGATGCTGTTAGTCATCGATGGCACTGATCCCCTGGATTATCGTCCGGGGCTTCGACATGTCTTGGCAGTGATGGTACGGTGATAGCATCTAGTATATTTTAGTTAGATATTGTCTCCTTTTTAATATTTTCGGCTACCAATCTTCTTCTTTAATATAGTGGCGAATTAGCGGTTCAACGTTTGTCTAGCCACACTGTACGTCTAGGGATCTTAGATTAGCGCCGGTTGAGATGAGCGGCTCATCAAACTTTTGAAAACCTTTGAGTTTTCGTTCACTTTGTGCATCATCTTTTGCAGTTATTTCATCTGAATCATGGTGAAACTTCGAGATGCAAATGAGGGGAATCTTGAGGTGATGACTTTGAAGAATCTTGATGTAACTTTCGGCTTTGGTGTGGATATTTGACACTATGACTTTGTTTCAGTTTATTCGATATGCGTATACTATGTTTAGCTATAAGATTATCCCAGGCACTTGAGGAACGCATCGCCACTTCCCCTGCCATGCAACGGTAGGAGCACGATACCAATGAAAATCCTTTGCCTCCAATCACGTGACACTTTCCAGTAAAGCAGTCAACACTAACGTATGCATGCAGTATATCTTTCCCTAATAATAATAATAATAAAGCGGCTATTGCTTCTGCTCACCGTCGCGACAGTTTTACAAAAAAGCCCCTCTACTTTCTGATAATTAAACCCGCAGTCCATGTTTTAGTTAAAAAAACGTTTCGCTTTTACAAAAGCACCCCTACCCGCGGTCAGCGCCTTCTTATCCAGAGACCCAGATGCGTCTGCCGCCGGCAGCTCAACTCTCTCCAGCCTCCTTTCAAAAAAAAAAAAAAAAACTCTCTCCAGCCTCCGCCGTTCCTACTGCCGTACTACCGCCGTACTACCGGCAAGGCCGGAGACGGCTACGGTCGCCATGGAGGATGAGAAGGCGGCCGCCGTGCCTCGCGTGGGAGGATGGAGGATGCCTCACCGGGGCGTGTGCTCGGGTCAGGGGCGGCGTCCTTGCCGGCGGGACTAGCGCCTATCGGCTGCGGCTTCGCGCCAGGTCAGTCGCCGCGGTTGGCTTCTTCAATTGACGGCAGTGGAGGCGGCCAAGCGAAGGTGATTGTTAGGCTTCTCTCACCGTAGAATCCGGCACGTCCGCGTTTTCTGTTTGCCATTCTTGTTTCGTGGCGGCTTGCTGCGTACGATGTTGGCTCTGGTTTGGGTGTGTGGGAGCAGCTGTTGTGGCGCCCAGCACCTGTTCGACGGAACGCCTCCAAGCTTCAATCATGCTCCCGCCACTCTCGTCTTTGGTATATTCGCTTGTCAGCTAACCTTGCTTGCGTGTTTGTTGTCGTTGCAGTGATCTGTTGACAGGAAACAAGTGCTTTGGCTCAAGTTGGTACCTGGCAATGCGAGTCCTTTTTCATGATGTGAGTCCTGATCAAGAAAATAATGCATTAGTGGCCGGAATGATAAACTGGATAAATATACATAGCTAATCAATCTGTATTGTTTGCAAGTTACCGCTCGTTGCATAGAGAGAAATATCTTTGTGCATTGGAGCATTCCATTGGCTGCCATATGTTACCTAAGCTGACAGCCACAAGGTGTTGTGCTGTCCTCCTGACCTGGTCGCTGTTGAATGCACTGCGGGGAAGACAACAGAGACATGCTCCGGATACTTGCGGGCACCAATTGCCATCTGGGCTACATGGAGAAGGATGAGATATGGAGGTTTGATTCATTTGAGGCTTTTGAGGAGATATGCTCGTTAGCAAAGCAGAAGGAGGTTTGTACGAGCAATGTTTTGTGTGTGGTTATTTTGATCCGCCTGTTCATCCTTTCGTGGACCGCCCATTGTTGGTGTGTAATAACTGGGATGAGACTGATTCGCAGGTAGACTTTGTGCTTCTCGGTGGTGACCTGATCCATGAGGACAAGCCTTCGCGTTCGACCTTGGTGAAGACCATTGTGATTCTACGCCACTACTTCCTACCCCTCTGTCCCATAATGTAAGACATTTTTTGACACTACAGTAGTGTCAAAAAGCCTTACATTATGGGACGAAGGGAGTAAATGATATACCAGTCAAGTTTCAGGTTGTCAATGATCAGACAGTCAACTTCCCAAACAGGTTGAGCAATGAATCTCAAAGCTCAACGTTCCATTTCATAATGTTCCTTCGAATTTTGGAATCACTCGATTTAAATTCAAGAAGGACGAACCATGCATGGATCGTCGGAGCGAATTGGATGATCGGGCCAAGGGCTGCCCCCTCTTCCCCTCGCTCTCCTTTCCTTAATATTCACCGTCCACATGAGTTTCCATGAGCAAGCCTGTTACTTTTAACGTATTTTGATCTTATTAATCTCTTTAGCATGCATGAAAACCGCAGGAAAGATGTGCGCAATCATATTCTTGTACTTCATGTTCGCAGATGAATTTTCCTCTTGCATTACCAGTTTTGGCCATGTAAACTATGAAGACCCACATTTCAATGTTGGCTTGCATGTGTTCACTATCCATGGAAATCATGATGATCCTGCTGGTGTAGTATGAGCTTCTTTTTATGATCTTTTGAATCGTATGGGTTTCTACTGAAATTGTCTGTATTATGTCTCTCGACTTTCTTTTATGCATTCGTTCATTTTGCCTCATTGTAGGATAACCTCTCTGCTATCCATATCCTTTCGGCTTGCAATCTTGTAAACTATTTTGGGAAGATAGACCTTGGCGGCTCCGTTGTTCGTCAAATAGTTGTCCATCCAGTACTTGTTAAAAAGGTGAACTACTTCTGAACCAGGCAATATCATGAGCTGTCAGATGCCAATTCTGTAATTTCATATGATTTCAGGGTACAACTACAGTTGCACTATATGGCCTTGGGAACATTTGAGATGAGCGACTGAACAAAATGTTTCAGGTGCCTTTCCATTCTGGTGTACATATAGGTAGGCCGGCATTGGCATTCGCCATCTGGCATCCCAATGAGATGATGAGGAGGTGACTGCTGCTATAAACCAAACAAAAGCAAAATTCAATTTAATTGTAGAGATGGGCATACATACATGCATATGCGCGCGGGGGCCGATGATTGGATCAAACTCCTGATGATTAGCTTCTTATACTCTATTCTTGTGTTCATGGCAAGGGAAATTATCTTCTTATTTTTGTTGATTCAGTATAGTGGTTGACACCTGAGCTGAAACCTGAAAACATCTCAACCTGTTTGTTGGCCATTTCAATGTGTCATCTTATTGGAAAACTATTAGCTGCAGAATTTAGCCACAGAACGCGCGTATAGCCTACGGAGAGAATAACGTGCGCGGCATGGCCAAGGAAGAGAAACGCGAGCGGCTGTCATGGCTCTCGCTGGACACGAACGGCGCTTGCACCAGGTTGGTCTGCTTGTAGCTGTTGCATCTCCAGGTTTATTAATGATGCTATTTTTTTTCATTCTATACTCCGTTTAAATTTCAGTTCAAATTTATAGTTTAATGCTCTGTAGGGAAGCACAGACATTATGCTATATTATGATCATCTTTTATGTGTCTACTGGAACCACCGGATTAAAGTTGTTCTTTCTTTTGAGGGATAGACTTTGTTTTGATGTTTCAACAAAAAATGCAGCTGGTACAATCGGATTTAGCAAACAAATGGGTGACCAAGCATGGTGCTGTTGCACTTGCTTGCCTTGGCTATGGAGAGAAATTATGTAACGAAGTTAGTAATTTATAATGTTCGCAGCCCATTGTTCGTGCTTATATTTGCAGTAAACAAGTTAAATAAATCGGTGTGTGCTATGAAAAACAAAGGAAGAAAACTTACTCCTTTTAACTATTGTATGAAGTATATATTAATATTTTTTGAGGGCAAGTATATATTAATATTAGGTAGAGGTAGAAGAGATGCTTTCTATGCGAGAATAGTTTTTTCTTCAAGAATGACCCTTACTTTTGAATAGATCATAACGCCGTAGGGTCTGGATGTTACTATGCAGCACTGGTGGGCGTTTTGGCTACCTTTTTTTTTAGCTAAACACAGTGTTATGCTTGCACATATTATTCTCATCAAATTAAAAAATTTAGTACATTTCTCCCGTTGTAACGCACGGGCATACATGCTAGTATAATATATATCAAAGTATATACAGTATTGCTTTTTCATAGTTCTCACCAGCATCGTCTCAGAAAAAATGAAAAATACTCCCTCCGTCCCCAAAAACATGTCGCGAGGGCGATTTTGCAAAAAAAACCTCTAATTTCTCCCGACCAAACCCGCGCTCCCTCGTCGTCCTCCTCCGACAGAAGCCGCATCTGCGCTGCTCCCCGCCGCCGCAGCTGCGCTGCTCCCGGCCGCTGCAGCTGCCCTGCTCCCCGCGAACGCAGCTCCCTGCTCCCCCGCTCCGTCGCCGCAGCTGCCTCCTGCTCCGCCGCCGCACCTGCCCCTCGCCTGCCTCCCCAAGCTCCCCCTTCCTCATAAAAATCTTCGATTTCCCCGGCTACCGCCGCGCTCTGCTCCGGCTGCGTAGGAACCGGCGTTAGTGAGCCCGGAGGCGCTGGATCCTGACCATCACCAACAATCTAAAGGTCGATGAGGCCGACGAGCCCCATGGCGACAGGAGATGCAACAAGGTAAACGCCGATGAGCCTAACGACAACAGCAACCTAAAGCTTGTGGATTTGCGAGTGTTGAAGACGGCGACGACAACTCCACTAGGAATACGACCGCGGCGGCTTCTTCTTCGTTGTTTCTCTGGTGGAAGACCCGCGCCTGCGACACCGCGGCAGCAGCGGCGGCTGTCCAGTGGGTCGTCCCTGCTCACTTGGCAGCAGCGGCGGCGGCTACAAATCTTCTCCAGCCTGGGTCATCTCCGTCATCAACGCCTACAGCCTGGGTATGAACCTCTCTTCTCTACTCATCTACTGAATGTACTGAACGTGCGTAGTATCTGAACTGAATTTTACTGAATGTGTGTATTCTCTGTCTACTGAATTTTAGTGAATGTACTCCTGTAAACTGAATGTACTCTTGTAAAGTGTGCTGTCAACTTGTGAATTTTAGTGGATGTGATTAAAAGTTACTCCACGATGATCCTCCTTGCATGTTGAGCAAGTTACTGGCTTGAGAAACACGGTGGAGGCCATCATTGTTTACTGGCTTCAGAAACATGCCGAGCAAGTTACTGGCTTTAGAAACATGCTGAGCAAGTTACTTGCTTCAGAAACAATGATCCTCTTTTTGAAGTGGAAGCCATCGTTGTTTACCATGTTCTGGGTGTTGGTGGCCTCGCTTCTTCTTACGGCATTTATTTTTTGCCAATTAACTGAGAAAAGGTTTTGATTGCAACGGTATCCATAGTCCATCACTTCTCATGTTGGGCTCCTCTCATTCTTTCCCCCAATTCAGTATTGTTGTGTAGAAATTGATTCAAATTCTTTACATAGCCATTGATCAAGATCCACCAGTAAAATAAGACCCCCCTTCTATTTGTGTTGCAAATAAAACATGTGCGATATTTTTAAATCTGTCCATTTTCTGGTTGTAAACATTAGCTTACAAGAGCCTCTAGATTACTAGTAGTAGTCCTACTATTAGTAGGAGTACACAGTTCTTCTAGTTGTAAAGAGCCTCTAGATTATCAACACTTTTGCACTAGTTCTGTTAGTTTAGAGTTTGGGGTATTTTGCACAGTTACAATCTTGCATGCATATGAACAGTAGTACTCCATCATTTTTGGAGTATTATGAGCAATTCAACAATTGGGGTCTAATCTAGAGCCACATGAGAGCTGACTGGGTTAGTTATTTTTCTGACCAATCAACCATGCATGGAAATCTGCTAGATAACCCCCAGTCCACAGCAAAGGAGGAATAAAGTGAAACATGAGGCTGATCAACTAGATAACCCCAAGTGCCATTTAACAATAAACTAAAGTTCAGTCAGAGTATGCAATAAACTTGCTAGAGTAGAAATTTATGGATTACTCCATATTTTCCGAAGTACTGTCATTTTACTCAAAATTTACTCAAATAACTAAAATTAATCCAAAACAAAAAAGGACTGCTATTGGACTAATTTGTTCTCGGTTGCTTTTCATACTACAGTTTTTATAACATAACAACAGTGCTTTTTATTAACAGTAAGTTCATCATGTCAACTGACAGCAAGTTCATCATCTCAAGACTTGCTCAAATTAACTCAACTGGTTCTACAAATTTGCTATCCTATCTACAGTACCTAGCTATTGTCAGAACATAACACTGTATATCTATAGCTTCATTTTAGAAATTTAATTAGTGCATTTCTAAAATGGCCAACATTATGGCACAAATAATTAAGTAAGTTAGCACAAATTGCAAAGTAAGTTAGCACAAATATTCAGTTTTAATCCAAATTATTCAAATTAATCCAAATATTTTAAATTAATTCAAATAACTAAAATTAATCCAAATCAATTCAAATTCCAAATAACCCAAATTCCAATAAATTCCAACAAGGAGTTTATATACAAGGATTAGACAAGGCATACACAAGGGCATGACATAAGGTCCTCTTTGTCCCCTCTTGACACAAGATTACACATGACATAAGGGTATCTTTGTCCCCTCTTGACACAAGATTACGCAAGACATACACAAGGAGTACCTGACTACATGACATAAGGGCCTCTTTGCCCCCTCTTGACTACATTCTTTTCCTTTCTCTGGCCACTTCTTCCCTTCCCTTCCCTTTACTTTTCTTTCTTCTCCCTTCTTTAGCCAATTCTTTCCTTTCATTTTCTTTTCCTATTGCAATTTCCATTTCTTCTATAATGGCCCTAGTATCAACAACTACCCGACTGTCGCAATATACACTGATGATTTCCCTGCCAGCATTCTGAATGCGATCCTTGTGCAAGTGGGGCAACTTATATTGATTTCCTCCTTTGTCTTTCATAACTTCAAACATAACTGCTTCCAATGTGATAAAGCTTCTGTGCAACTTGTCGGGATCGTAGTTCTCGAATTCCTCTTCCACACCCTGTACCAGTTCCTGGATGTTTGTAGGTGACCTGCAGTCGGTTAGAGACTAGAGAGAGGTATGGAAGCAGAGGTCCAAACAATTTAACTCAGGGCTATTTGGGGGCTGTTGTAGCAATCGGATGTCAAGATCAGTTTGTTCCACAGCTTCTCGAAAAGCTACATCATTGGGAAGGACATGGGGCTTTGCATTATCCTGTTGGATGAATATTGTTTCTCCCTCGTCATCGTCAGGCCACTTATCCTGAATTGCCGGGATAACCTTATTGATTAGATAATCTCTGCACACAGGCCTTGTTACTTTCCCTGATGTCAACACTTTTGTTCCCTTTGTTCTATTATGACTTGTTCGCTTCGCCTCAGTCTCTTCAACGAATGCCCAAATGCCAATCTTCCCGTCGAATGTTAGCTCCCCCTCATTGTTATATCGAGGCCTGGCAACAGCTGTTAGGAACATCACCTTCCCAATGCTGTGAGTGTTTGACACGGTGCGCTTTGGCTCAGGTTCTCCTGGAAGTACGTAGTAACTATTCTTCATTCTTGTCATGTCAAACCACTTCTCATCGATGTGAACCATATTCGTCATTGGTTTAAACATAGCCCGAGAAGTTGAGATTGAATTGTCATCGACCATGGGCATACAAAATTTCAATCTCGCAAGCTTGTTCTCTAGCTTGGGGTGAGGCTTCACGGTGCTTGTGATGCGGTTGAGCTCATTCAACTGGAACCTCTTATGTAGGGTCGATCGGGCCACACCTAGAGACCGTGCCAAAGATCGAATTGTCCTTCTTTTATTTAGTGGGATTGTTGAGGTCCTCTCTAGATCCAGCTCCTTTCTCTTTCGGCCAGATCTTCCTGGCTTCTTGCTTGAGACATCTACTTCTTTGCCATCGGCAATTTGCTTTTTGGCTTCTTCCCAGATTCTTTCAACAGATCATACACTTATGTCCAACAGGTTTGAGACTAGCAGCTTGTCGTCTAGTTGAACAGACCCATCTCTGAGCTCGATTACCAGCAAAGCGAAGTAAACACCATGCCTCTCCTTATCTGACAATTCTCTTCTCTTCTCTTGAAGTATCCAATTCATAACTTCATCCTCTTCCTCTTGAGCTTCGTCCTCTTTCCCTTTATCTTCTGGAGGCATCCAATTCATAGCTTCATCGTCTTCCTCTTGAGGCATCAAGTTCAAATCCATAGTTCCATTCTCTGCCACTTGAGGTTCCTCCTGTTCAGGGATCCAATTCAAATTCATAGCTTCATCGTCTTCCTCTTGAGGCATCAAGTTCAAATCCATAGTTTCATGTTCTTCCTTTTGAGGCATCAAGTTCAAACCCATAGTTATGTTTCCTGCCATCAATGACAAAAGATGAGTACACCATGGTACCATAACAAGAATATACACACACAAAATGAGTATGCAAGTCAAACAAGAAATAGGTGCCATGGCACCATTTCTAGTTTGGTTGCCACGGTATCCAAACAAGAAATGCTGCCATGGCAGCCAAACACTTTGCTCTAACCATAACCATAAGCCATTTTTTGTAGCCAAACACTTTGCTCTAAACACAATACAATTGGATGTAGTGTAGTGGTAATCACCAATGTTCATCCATATTTTGCATTTAAAAACCAGATTTGAGTCTGGATCAACTCAGTTGTACTGTGTCAATATCCAACTTAGATTTTACTGTATGTATCTTAACTGAATCTTAACTGAATTTTGACCATGTCTTGATCCTTTCTTGCTTGCTTGCTTCTTTTGGTGTGGATTTTACTCAGGTTGGCTAGATTTTCCCACAAGGTGAGCTAGATTCCTGTGAATGTATTTACACAGATAGGCTCATAACTGAATTTTTTGTGCAGTAGTTTAACTGAATTCTAGGGAGTATCATGTTTACTAAAACATTTGCAAACACAGGTCATGGCAGCAGAACATCCATGCTGAGTATTCTTTGGGAACTCAGCTGAGAAGATCTGCTCTAGTGAGTAAAACAGGGCAGAAGGATTACTTGCTTTGCAGTGAGTAAAATAGGGCACTTTTTGACAGTGGGTAAAACAGGGCACTTGCCTACACATGTCCTGCAGAGAGATTAAACAAAAAGTGCAAACATGTTCCAGCAGTACTCCAAATTTGATTTCTAGAGTACTCCAAACTAGAGTAATTCCAGCAGTACTCCAAATTTGCATATGATTAGTGACTGCATATGCTCATTGACATAACAGTTTGACAGTTAGCAAAGTATAGTGATTGCGTATGTTCAAAATTGGCTTATCTGCTCTAATTCCACAATGCTAGCAATAATTGATCTAGACAAACATTTAATTTCACATGACTACCAGTTTCACCATGAAAATTGACAGTAAATTTTACTGAAACCTGACATTTAAACTGAATTTTACCTTCTTCCTTCCTTAGGAACACGAGCTCTGGCGGCAACACAAGGAGCAGGCCAGAGGAGCACAGGGCAGCTGCTACTAGAGCTCTGCTGCTGCTGGTTAACACGAATTTCGAGCTGCGGATCAATTTCACTCTGTATCAACAGAGGAGCACTGACAAGCGAGCTGCGGATCAATTTCACTCTGTATCAGCTGCAGGATCAGAGCGGAGTAGCAGAGGTAGAGCCGGAGGCCTCGGGGGTCGGGGGCGGGGATCGGAGGGCGTTGGCAGCAAAGGCGTCACCCGCCACCACCACCTCAACCAGCCGGCGAGCCAAAGTGGACCAGCACGGCGACCAGCGCGGCGGCAGTGAGCGGCGGAGTCGTGGGCGGAGTGGACCAGCGCGGCGGCGGTCGGTGGTGGAGGCCGCTCGTCGGTGGGCGCCGGAGGACCCGCCCGTCGGTGGGTGCCGGAGGACCCGCTCGTCGGTGGCCGGCGGAGATCCTCCTCGTGGGCAGCGGAGGTCTTGTTCGTGGGTGGGCTCGTCGGTGTCTCAGGAACTGCGGTGGCTGGCCGTGGCGATTGGAGACGGCTGGCCGTGGCGACACGGGCGACGGGAGGAGGGAGATGGGGGCTTAATTTCTAGAGTTTTGAAAGTGAAAGGACTAAAATGCAAAAAATCAAATGTACTACTCCCTCCGTCCGGGTTTATTAGGCCTAAAGACAACTTCTCTTAGACCAAGACACATAGTAATTTGCTCACCTTAATTATTCCATTCCACTCCGAATGCACTCTCTCACATGCATGCAGCCAATGAAAAAGCACACATGAAGTGTATTAACTTTTCAGCCATGGCACCAACAATAATAGCTTTCAATACAACCAATGAAATGGTTGCATGCATGCACCTTTCCAATACGGGGCCTTATAAAAGGGGACATGCTTGTGATGCTGAGAGGCCTGATATACCCGGACGGAGGGAGTACCCCGCGACATGTTTTTCGGGATGGAGGGAGTAGAAAACAAAACAGTAGTGGCACACACAAATTCCCTGCCAGCTGCCCAGCTGTTGCTGAGGAGTGAAGATGCAACAGCATTTACACTGTTCCTCCGTCGATCGCTCTGCCGGACCGTCCATCCCCATGACAACTTTAACTGTTGGGCGCTCAGGAGCGAACTAAATGCGCATTCAACACCCGTGGATCCACCAGTACCGCACTTATGTCCCATGGCAGTAACACCAGTTACACCACGAGAGCAGCTGGCGACGCGTTGTTGATAGAGGAGCAACGCCGAGAAATTTACCCAAAACACATTTGTTTCGTCAGATCTTTTCTCCCATCCCATCCACAGAAAGAAAGAAAGAAAAGCCATCAGTCCCCGAAGGAAACGGGGTGACTCTACCAGCTAGTGGACATGAAATCATGAATACGATTGATCGATCAATACCTATACTGGTATGGCATAGTGCAGTGGTGCTGCTGCGAGCTGTCCCCGGGCCGTAGCGTGGTGGTGGTAACATGCAGTTGTCGTCCTTGGCATCGCCATTGATGCGTTCTGCTGGAGGGAAGATGGTAAATATGTACACTGGTTGCATAGATGCATCATGGTGGTACTGATCGTCTCACTGGCGTTGGCAAGCCTGGAAACAGCAAGGTTGCCGCAGATTTGCTGGTGCGTGCATGGGCCGGCCGGCTCCATCGATCTCCACCACGGCTCCTTCCGGTCGACCTCATCTCCTCTGCATGCGCATCAACAGCAGCGGCTGGGTACGCGTCGGCTGCATGCTGACCGGGCCACGCGATCATTTACTGCTCAGCTTGCGTTCGTTTGACGATTGATCGTCCGTTCGTTTGGTGCACATGCATCCAGCGTGTCATATCGATCCATCCATCGAGTGTACGAGTGCGAGTATGAGTATGGGTAGACTTTTCACGGTGCAGAAGTTATGGCGCTCTTCGGGGTACAGTTTCTCTCGATGAAACGAGTATACTTCTCCGCCTCATCATGGCCGTGTACTTTGCTTACTTGTTGCTTTATACTCCCTCCGTTCCAAAATAAATGACTCAACTTTGTACTAACTTTAATACAAAGTTGAGTCATCTATTTTGGAATGGAGGAAGTATATATAAAGCGAGATGAAAGTCTTTTTCAAGATAAAACAAGTATACCAAAGAAAACATACTTGGGAGTTAGGAATTGGGAGAGGAATAATATTTCTCCGACATTTTGGTCGTAGGAGGGCGCGTATGGACGGCGGATCGCCTGGTCAAGAGAGGTCTACCACATAATGCAGCATGTCTGTACTACTACAAGACACAAGAAACTGCCCATCATTTCTTCATGACTTGCAGCGTCGTTTCTACTCTCTGGGCTTCGGTGCTTCATTGGGCTGGATTGAGCAAAGGTCATTACTCAGACGGGTCTTTCACTCCCGGACTAGTGGCAAGATGGTAGGTAGAGAGTCCACGGTACTAGGAGTTCTTTGAACACCTTGGTGCCGCTAATTACCTGGAGCATATGAAGGGAGAAGAGTGGAGGAGTTTTTGAAAATGCTTACACACCACTTCCGAGAATCATTGAACAACCGAAATCTGACGCGTACTATAGGCGGGGTTGAAGCGAGTCTAGGTCGTTTCATTTTACATTAGTTTGGTGTGTCGTGTTTAGGTAGTCTGGATTATGCATGGGCCGTTCTCTAGTGTTTTTGTTCACGTTGCGGATGTTTTATATAAAACGGAGCGAAATCCTGTTTCGATAGGATTTTTGGTGGTGTACTTCTTTTCCTATCTTTAATATAATACATGCAGTCCTCCTGCATGGTTTGGAAAAATAAAATCTCCAACTTTGCTTTTTTTACAACCTCTCATCTCCTAGAGATTTATTCTCTATGAATGAACGGTCTTGGGGAAATCAGGTTTCGTGCTAGGGCTCCATGGGGCTTTCAAAAATCAAAAATCAAACATCACATTTTGAATTAAAAAATTTCAAAAAATATCCGCATGTTCATACGGATGTATACTATGTGTGTGTAAAGTTTGAAAATGAACATTAATATGTGAGCTGCACAAAAAGAACAAATTCATGATTTAAAAACGGTGAACAACCCACAAACTTAATGTATTTCATCGTGAAACTTTACACACTTGTAGAATATGTCCATTCATGCATTTATTTGCAGATATTTTCGAAACTTTTAACTATGGTTTACATGTTCATGGAATCATCTCCAAAATGCCTGATCTTGTTTGAATTTAACGGTCACATATTTCGTACACATGTTTTTACTTGCAAAATTTAATGTGAAACTTTGGTCTTTTTTTTGTATGAGCACATCAATAAAAAATATATCAAACTATGACATCGTAAAACAAATATTATAATTTGACCAGAGTACCATTGGCATGGTACCAATTTTATTTTTTTTTGCATATAACAACTCAAAATCAAACAATGTTGGGTGGACACTTATTTAAAACGTTGTGAATTTTGGGCGGAGGAAGGACGCCTCCTTCCAGAATATTTTAATAATTGGGTTTGTCCTATGTCAAACTTCTTTAGTTTGATCAAGTATATGGGAAAAATATACTCCCTCCGTTCCTAAATATAAGTCTTTGAAGAGATTCCACTATAAACCACGTACGGAGCAAAATGAGTGAATCTACACTCTAAAATGCATCTATATACATCTGTATGTGGTCTATAATAGAATCTCTACAAAGACTTATATTTAGGAACAGAGGGAGTATATATACTAATATCTACAACATCAAATGTATGTAGTATGGACTATGGAAATATATTCTACAATGAACATAATGATACTAATTTGGTGTTGTAGATGTCAATTTCTTTTCTATAGACTTGATCGAACTTAAAAAAAAGCTTTTGACTTAAAACAAACCCAAAACTTATGTTGGCATGGAGGGAGTAGTCTATACTAGAGAGCTTGACCAGTCGCGGCAGATTACTGCATGTTGCCATAAACTCGTCGTTTAATTTATTTTTGAATACATACTTCTTATGCAGCTTTATTCTTTTTTCACATTTTTATTTAATTTCCCGCGAAGAGTGGTCCTTATATATCGTTTAACCAATTCATTTCAGGACCGGCACATGTCAAATGCACTCACGTACGGCAGGAAGGCCTCGTCAGCTGATGTTTGTCTTGATCATCATCACGAACTCTGCTCAATCGGAGCCACGCAACTCCCTCTCCTAGCTTCGCGAGAAATGGCAAGGTAATCGATCGGCGAGCGTCTGTGTTTTGCTTGGACGTAGCATGTGGAGCTCACATGGAGAGGTTCATCAGCTTGGCTGCATTGCATGTAAATGCCTTCACATGCCAATTTAATTCCCCTCCTCTGCATTCAATAAGCCCTCCAAAATGGAGTACAAGTATTTCTGCGGAGGATAAGCTCGATATCTGCAGTGTACAGCTTTGCACGGTTGAGCTTTTGCTTCGGTAAATTTCTCTTTTCTCTGTTTCGGAAAATAGAAGCTTTTGAAAGTTTCTTTTTACCTAACATGAAATTGGGCGATGATTGGTACATGTAGACTCAATTGTTCTTGTTATGCAGTGATAGGCTCTTTTAACCATGTGCGATGACTTAACTGCATTAGTGTTAAACTGTTAATTTCAGCATATATAGTACTTGTATGACTCTTCCCTAACCTTACCACAATCAAAGACGTCCTCCATGCCGCCGTCTCGGTCTCGTTTCTCTTCCCCATTCGGGGAACCGCCCCTTGCATTAATCATAATTACAATAGGTCCTTATTTCATTTAGGTTTTTGGTTTGCAAAAATGTTAAAGAGCTAATGTTTTCTCCTGACTCTCTTGCGTGAGCTGAAGCATGTTTTTAGATAACTTTTTTATTAACTTAAAATATAGCATTGACATATACAAAGCATGATAAGCAACACCCGGCCCATGTATAACTAAGATGCACAAAAATAAAAGCAAACACTAACTGTCTGACAAAAGATAATTTAAAAAAAAAAGACATATCGGCAACAGTAGAGTCATATAGGACACACAAGATGACTAGGTCGAAGGAGGTGGTGGACCGATCCGAAGATTATGTTGCCACTGATGTTAGGTAGAAACCTCTTTGGCCACCACCTCCAGCTGCATACATACCGTATTGAATAACGGTTGCTAATCCGTTAGGTATAGTGCAGACCACGTACGAAGCGAGTGCGTACATAGAAAAACAACTTGCAACGGAGAAGAGTTTTGCCATTTAAAACAAATTATTTCTACACAACCAAAGCGACTATAATATGGCATATGCTCCCACCCTTACTAGCATTCAGAACATATTTGGAATACTGTCCAACCAATGACGAAAAATATTGGCAACACTTCTGGGCGAATACATATTGGAAGTGATTTGGATGACTTATCATGTAGAATGTGCAAACTTGCACTGAAAAAATAGTTGTTTGATTGTCTCATCGTGAGCTGAAGCGTTGGATTCGCTGCATGAAATCCAATGCTGGGCCGAGTTGGCCAAGTTCACGACAACTGTTTTCTCCCAGGGTGGCAACCGCACGACCTACATGGGAGTGGTGGGGTGGTTCTTTTACCCATGGGGTTTGGTAATGCCCCATCCCTCCGCCTCTCCATGTCGCACGACGTCATCCCATTCTCCGGCAAACCGATCGTCGTCGCTCGCCACAACCAGATTTTGACAATACATCACACCATTGCGTCAAGCTTCCAGGTAGGTTCATTTCCACGAACCAGGTTTTTCGCTCGGGTTCGCATCTGCTCGTTGGGGTTGAAAGACATGAGGTTTTGTTAAGGGGAGGGGGGGATCTCGTTGATTTAGTCCACGACGACCCGACGAGAGGAAGGAATGGGAGGTGGCGTCTCCGCGGCGGAGGTGCAACCATGACTCTTGACGTGGTGGTGGGTGTAGGGTGGCGGGACTGGGAGAGGTACAACGATGGCTGGCAATGGGGTGTGGGTGTTGGGTGGCACGGTAGCGGCGGAGGCTCATCGAGACCTCCCATCATGTCACCAACGTTGCTCATTTCTCTGAGGGTAGCGGTTTTTTGGTGCAGAGGCGCTTGTTGGGACCGGGGGTGTGCAATTTGGGGGGTTGTAGTGTGGGACGCTGCTTCAGTGACGTAACTGCAGTTGCAGTTGGGTCGCTAACAACAATAACCCAACTACACCTACAATTACATCACTGAAGCTCTGTCTAGGCAAGTCCTGTAGTGTGTCGGGGTCGAGCAGGGGGTTATTGCCGATGGCGTCAATGTGCAATAGAACACTAGTGGCTTGGAGGGAATTTTCCGTGGTAGGAGGAGCTCAATTTTTGCACCAAAATCCACTAATCAGGGCAAGTTTGCAATGTTGTTTGTCTATTTATGTAGAGCAATGGTTAAAAAACGCATGGGTGATGGTGATGCTGACACCGCAAAGGGTAAGGCGATTGTTGTCAATAAAGGCGGTCGAAATGAGGTAAGCGCACACTATGACCATTCTGTTTGTTTTGGATGTCAAGTCAGCCATCACTTGTTCATATACATGGCAAATTAGCCTTTGTTGCATCATAACAATTTCACACGCATGTCAAATGTTATCTAGTTTTCCTCCAATTAATCATAGTAATTCTTCAAATTAAAGTCATTTTTTCACATTCTGTAATAAACCTTGGGCGGTAGTTATAAACAACAACATTTTTTAACCATGGCCGATGGAGCTTGGCCGGGAAGATAGCTTTGCCCTAACTGACCATGCGTGAGGGAAAGGGAAGGCAGCAGGGGATTCTTGTGTACATTTTATTAGACCTTTGAACATTTTTTGAATTTTGTATTAGATTCAGTCAATTCCTATTATCTAGTGACCTCTCCCTCAAATACAAACGTGAGTTGTCCGCCCAGTCAACTGCCATGTCGTCCCAACACATGGGCATGCCTTGTTGGTTTTTGGAAAATACTAATGTAGGGGTAAAAACCCATCATTAGGAGTAAACAAGTAATATGAATTGGAGGTATTAATATTTTTGTATTGAGATAAACTTTGTCATAAGTTGCTTGCAGTTAGGGGGAAAAGTGAGAATGTACACTTTTAGAAAATCTTAACCAACGGGACATCTATATAGGCTAAGGCCATCCAATTTGCAGAAGCACATGGTATTGGGCGTGTGCACTTCAAGACAGATTGTCAAACTCTACACTCGGCAATGGAAGCTACTTCTCAGGACCGCAGTTCTCTACGTGTGTTATTCAGGGAGGCAAAGTTCCTCCTTCGGCTAGGTTTTATAGAGTCAAAAGTCCTTTTCGCCCCGAGGGCTTGTAATAACCCAGCACACTTGTTGGCTGCTGCTGGTGCGCGGGCTGAACCAGAGAACCACCTGGTCTGGCAATCCGATCTGCCCCTGATGTAAGCCGAGCCGTGGCCGCCGATCTGGTCGGTCCACCGTAACTTTTGAAATGCAAGGTGTTTCAGTTTAAAAAAAAATGTAATGAATGTAGATGAAAGAGCAAGAAAGGTGGAAAAGATAACCAATCTAATACTCCTTCGATCGGTTGGGTTTATAAAAGTCAGGCACGGGTTTTTAGATCTGTGATTTGGCTAATAAAGAATGTATGGTTAGAAACTAATATTTGACAATTAATCTAAAGGTACATTCTTTTATGAAATACATGCTTTCCTAATTAAAAAGTCAGGCACGGGTTTTTAGATCTGTGTTTTATAATTGTTCGAGGCATAAAAATGTGTCGATGCATAGAAGATACTTTTACAGTAGCACACACATGCATTTTATTGACTTGTTTAAAAAAAAAACATGCATTTTACTGGAAACTTGGGTTGCCAAGACTTCATGCATGGTCTAAGGCCAAACTGATGGTGCGCTTGGTCAATAGTAGGACCGGATCATCCATCATCCTGCAGCACACGAATTGAAGCCATGCACATCTCCGCCTCAGGATCGATAGCTGGAACCCGAATCAAAAACTTCAAGAAGAAAATGAATTTATTGTCACTAGGTAGGTGATAAACACGCAAGGCCAGTCCACCATGAGTCCATGACCTTTGCCCTGTCTAGTCGGATCGGTCGAGCGTTTCATGGCGCGCAATGAATGCCCTGGCCAACCACTCCGTGGTGTCATCTCTGCCTCTGCGACCTCCATTTACCACGCTCTCTCACACAGACCTCATCAATTTTCATGGCGCGTCGGTCTGGTATCTTCTGCTCCCCGCTATTTATACCCCGCTCCTTTTCCCTGTGTCGTTCAGTTCACTCCACCTCTCCACTCCACTCCCACTGAAGCAGCGGCGGAAGAAGAAGAAGCTAGAGGACATGGGGGCGCAGAGAGCTCTCCTCGCGAGCTTCCTGCTCGCCGCGTTGGTCACCCAGGCCTTCGTCTCCGTCTCGGCCAGGACCGGCCCAACGGACAAGGCAAGCCAAGGTACGTACCTAGCTAAGTAGATCTTGTGCATGAAGCTTGTGGTGACTGGTGACTGGTGAGTAGTGAGCTGGGTTATAACAAATGCCGTCTCGTGGCGTGCTTGCAGATGACGTGAAGAAGCCGGACTGCGTGCCGTCGCTCGACCCGCACAATTTCCCCGGCCACGGGGGCACCACGGTGCCGCTTCCCTCGCACGGGGGCTCCTCCGGCACGCCCCCCTACCACGGAGGCTCCGGCACGACGCCGTCGCACGGCGGCTCCGGCTCGACTCCGTCGCACTCGCACAGCGGCTCTGGGTCGTTGCCTGACCCTTCGCACGGCGGGTACGGGACGCCGCCTTCGCACGGGGGCTCTGGATCGTTGCCTGACCCATCGCACAGCGGAGGAGGTTACGGGTCCACCCCAGATGCGCCGTCACACGGCGGAGGCGCGTACGGGAGCTCCCCGACGCCTTCCACTGGCGGTGCCTACGGCAGCTCACCCACTCCGTCCCACGACGGAGGCGCCTACGGGAGCTCCCCGACGCCGGCCCACGACGGAGGCTCCTACAGCGGAACTCCGGCTGCACCGTCGCACAGCAGCCACGGGTCTGTGACACCAACGCCGCTCGTCCCAGTCGACCCCAACAGCCTCGGGACATGCGAGTAAGCCACTTGTTACACGTACACCGGCACGTTACCTTTTCTTTCTTCTGCGAATACCACGAGTTGAGTCGCTGACGTGATGGGCCCGTGACACTGCATTTGTTTTTGCACGTAGCTACTGGAGGACGCACCCCATGCAGATCTGGTCGGCACTGGGGAGCTGGCCGAGCTCGGTGAGCCACTTCTTCGGCGCCGCCGGTGGCGCGGTCGCCGGCGGGCCGAGCATGAGCATCCAGGACGCGCTGGCGAACACGAGGACCGACGGCGCCGGCGCGCTGCTGCGCGAGGGCACCGCCGCGCTGCTCAACTCCATGACCCGCCCGGGGTTCGCCTACACCACCCAGCAGGTGAGGGACGCGTTCGCGGCGGCCGCAGCCGGCGGTTCCGACAGCGCTGCGGCGGCGCAGGCGGCGGCGTTCAAGAAGGCCAACGAGGGGAGGAAGGCGTAGATCGACCGGATCGCCATCGAGAGGGCTTTAGCTAGCTGGCTACCTATATCTGTGGCATGTCTGCATGCATGCGTTTAGGCCGGACGGACGTGTGCGTTGCGATTTGGTTGTTTCGTTTGAGTTATGGTTTGGTTGTGTACGTTGGTGTCTTCGTGGGCTAGCTTCGATCTATCGTACTGTGTTGTAATGAATCTCGTTTAAGTTTTTTGCAGTTCCGTACCCTGTCGCATTGAATGGAATATATTGAAGCGAACTATTCCTAGCTCGATCGGGACCTGGTTTCCTTGGAGGAAATATGATATATTTTTGGCTTTTTTTTGGCATATTCATTAGCGGCTCTTACTACTATTACTAAACAGTATAACAGGACGAGCTGGGAGCCTCCACAAAGCTTAAACAATATAACAGGGTGAGCTGGGAGCCTCCGCAAAGCTTTGGCGTTGCTAGCCGTACGATTGTCTGCGTGGACATCTCTCGGGCTGGTGCTCCACGGAACTATCTACTTCACCTGTGGTTGATTGGGCCTGGATTGTTTTTTGGGCCGGTGGACTGGCTTAAGCGAACAAAGTGTATATGAAACACAAACGTAAGTAGTTGTTTCCCAAATTTTGCTAAAAAAGGTTGTTTCTCAAATAAAAAATTAGGTAGCTGCGTGTGAGCGTCTCAAATAAAAAATTAAGTAGCTGCATGTGAGCGGGGCATTATCATCTGCCTTCGATCTCAACCTGTCTCGCGTGCAAATGGTAACGGACCTTTGATCTCAACATGTCTCGCGTGCAAATGGCCACAAATTGTATGGAGGAGCTGAAGATCGCGTGCAAATGGCCACGGACTGTATAGAGGAGCTGAAGACTATCAAAAGAAGAAAATCAAGTTAGCTATGTTGCCATAGTTAGTGAGTTTATTTCAAGGCAACAAGAATTTATTATTGTTTCTTTATAATATGAAAGAAGAACCAGCAATGTTGAGGCTCACAATCTTGTGAAAGTCGCGTCTTCTTTGTGGGCGTGCCATCATGTCTGGCTAACGTCTCCGCCATCTATTATCTGTATTCCCCAAAACATTTTGCAATAGACGGTGGTTCTAAAAAAATATTGTTGCTCGTGTTGGTGTCACAGTGCCACACAACATCGATGCCCCACTGCCTTCCTCCCTCACGGGCGCGTGGCAACGATGACAAGGTCTACCAATATTGGAATCAAGCGGGGCTAATTCTTTTTTTAGGGGAAGCGGCACTATTTTTTAAAACAAAGATAATTTTTTTGTCTCATCAATTAATTAAGCAGAAAAGATTGCTCGGTTAATTTATCTTACCAATCGTGTTATTGACTATCATGTATGTTCTCTAAACCTATGTTACTTATTCATGTTTTTGTTTCCTAGATATCTTTCATAGACACTATTCACTAAAAAATTACAGCAATAACTTGCCTGATTCTATTTCCCGAGACAATCGCAATATTACATTTTTTATCATTGTCTAATATACGGGTTAGTTCATTTAAGTTTAATTTCTATATTTTACATTTTAAAAAAATTACATAATATTTTATCATTCTATCATAAAATAGGTGGGCGCGGCAACACACGCCATCATAGTCTAGTAATGATGACATGTCCACGGATGTAGGGCTACAAGCTTATGCACGTGGCGAATTTATTCAACGATCAGTCTACCCACTTAAAATTTTGGTAACTGTGTGCAGTGTGTGTGTGGACACAACAATCGACTACACATCATGTTCTCGGAGCATAGAGGTTCAAACAAAAGGTAAGAATACATAAACGAAAACCTTACAGCAGCACAAGGGGCTTCATCAAAGTGAAATGAGACCTGTTGCAGCTTTTCGGATAACGACATGTTCTCGGGGAACTCTGTTGGGATCTGCATCCTCGAGGAACTGAAGTTTTTTCTTTTAACAAAAGTAGGGGCACAAGGCAAAAAGTGACATCTGACCATGGCGCATTGGAGTCCGTTTTTCTGAAATTCAAAAAACAGGTTTTTACGGCTTGAAAAAATATCTAACTTTTTGCATACATGTACATACAAATGTGGAGTATAACAAGCCAAAATTTCATCAAAAACGTGCTTGCATGTGAGATAAAAAAAAGAGACAAAATTCGTTCTAATTTGGGGCTTGTTTTTTTGTTGTTGATTTTGGGCTGAATTTTTGTCTTTTTTGCACATAATATAATACATCATATTATTGAATGGAATTGCCCCGATATGCCTTCATGTGTGTCTAACGTCTCCGCCATCTATTATCTGTATTCCCCAAAACATTTTGCAACAAAACATGGTTCTAAAAAATATATTGTTGCTCGTGTTGGTGTCGCAGCGCCACACAACATCGATGCCCCACTGCCTTCCTCCCTCATGGGCACGTGGCAACGATGACAAGGTCTACCAATATTGGAATCAAGGGATGCTAATTCTTTTTTAGGGGAAGTGACACTATTTTTTTTAAACAAAGCTAAAAGATTTGTCTCATCGATTAATTAAGCAAAAAAGATTGCCCGGTTAATTTACCTTATCAATCGTCCTATTGCCTATCACGTATGTTCTCTAAATCTATATTACTTATTCATGTTTTTGTTTCGTAGATATCTTTCATAGACAATATTCATTTAAAAACTAGAGCTATCAGTTGCCTAATTCTATTTCCCGAGACAATCGCAATATTACTTTTTTATCATTGTCTAATATACGGGTTAGTTCATGCAAGTTTAATTTCTATATTTTACATTTTTAAAAAATGCATGATATTTTATCATTCTATCATAAAATTGATGGGCGCAACAACACGCGCCATCATTGTCTAGTAATGATGATTCGTCCAGGGGAGCAGGGCTACAAGCTTATGCACGTGGTAAATTTATTCATCGATCAGTCTACCCACTTTGGTAACTGTGTGCAGTGTGTGTGTGGACACAACAATCTGTTGGAAATATGCCCTAGAGGCAATAATAAAATGATTATTATTATATTTTCCTTGTTCATGATAATTGTCTGTTGTTCATGCTATAATTGTATTAACCGGAAACAGTGATACATGTGTGAATACGTAGACCACATGTCCCTAGTGAGCCTCTAGTTGACTAGCTCGTTGATCAACAGATGGTCATGGTTTCCTGACTATGGACATTGGATGTCATTGATAACAAGATCACATCATTAGGAGAATGATGTGATGGACAAGACCCAATCCTAAGCATATCACAAGATTGTGTAGTTTGTTTGCTAAAGCTTTTCTAATGTCAAGTATCAGTTCCTTAGACCATGAGATTGTGTAACTCCCGTATACCGTAGGAGTGCTTTGGGTGTGCCAAACGTCAAACGTAACTGGGTGACTATAAAGGTGCACTACAGGTATCTCCGAAAGTGTCTGTTGGGTTGGCACGAATCGAGACAGGAATTTGTCACTCCGTATGACGGAGAGGTATCTTTGGGCCCACTCGGTAATGCAACATCATAATGAGCTCAATGTGACTAAGTGGTTAGTCACGGGATCATGCATTATGTAACGAGTAAAGTGACTTGCCAGTAACGAGATTGAACGAGGTATTGGATACCGACGATCGAATCTCGGGCAAGTAACATACCGTTTGACAAAGGGAATTGCACACGGGATTACTTGAATCCTCGACATCGTGGTTCATCTGATGAGATCATCGTTGAACATGTGGGAGCCAACATGGGTATCCAAATCTCGCTGTTGATTATTGGCCGGAGAGCTGTCTCGGTCATGTCTACATGATTCCCGAACCCGTAGGGTCTACACACTTAAGGTTCGATGACGCTAGGGTTATTAGGAAGACTTGTATGTGATTACCGAATGTTGTTCGGAGTCCCGGATGAGATCCCGGACGTCACGAGGAGTTCCGGAATGGTCCGGAGGTGAAGATTTATATTTGGGAAGTTGTCATACAGTCACCGGAAAAGTTCGGGGGCATACCGGTATTGTACCGGGGCCACCGGAAGGGTTCCGGGGTCCACCGGAAGGGTTTCGGGGTCCACCGGGAGGGGCCACCTCTCCCGGAGGGCCTCGTGGGCGGTAGAGGGAAGGAAACCAGCCCTTAGAGGCCTGGGCGCCACCCCCCTTGGGCCCATGCGCCTAGGGTTGGGGGGGGGGAACCCTAAAGGGGGCGCCCCCCTTGCTTGGGGGGCAAGTCCCCCCTTGGACGCCGCCCCCCTCTAGATCTCATCTAGAGGGGGCCGGGCCCCTTCCCCCTCCTCCTATAAATAGAGAGGCGAGGGGAGGGCTGCAGCAACACATCCAAGGCGCAGCCCCTCCCCTCCCCAACACCTCTCCTCCTTCGTAAGAGCTTGGCGAAGCCCTGCCGGAGTACTGCCGCTCCATCACCACCACGCCATCGTGCTGCTGTTGGAGTCCCTCTTCCTCAACCTCTCCCTCCTCCTTGCTGGATCAAGGCGCGGGAGACGTCACCGGGCTGCACGTGTGTTGAACACGGAGGTGCCGTTGTTCGGCGCTAAGATCGGAATCCACCGCGCTCTGAATCGCTTTGAGTATGACTCCCTCATCCGCGTTCTTGTAACGCTTCCGTCTCGCGGTCTTCAAGGGTATGAAGATGCACTCCTCTCTCTCTCTCTCTCGTTGCTAGTTACTCCATAGATTGATCTTGGTGATGCGTAGAATTTTTTTATTTTCTGCAACGATCTCCAACAATGGCATCATGAGCTAGGTCTATGCGTAGTTTCTATGCACGAGTAGAACACAATTTTGTTGTGGGCGTAGATTTTGTAAATTTACTTGCCACTACTAGTCTTATCTTGTTTCGGCGGTATCATGGGATGAAGCGGCCCGGAGCGACCTTACACGTACACTTACGTGAGACATGTTCCATCGACTGACATGCACTACTTGCATAAGGTGGCTAGCGGGTGTCTGTCTCTCCCACCTTAGTCGGATCAGATTTGATGAAAAGGGTCCTTATGAAGGGTAAATAGAAATTGGCATATCACGTTGTGGTTTTGGCGTAGGTAAGAAACGTTCTGGCTAGAACCCTATAGCAGCCACGTAAAAACGTGCAGCAACAATTAGAGGACGTCTAAATTGTTTTTGTAGCATATGCCTTGTGATGTGATATGGCCAAAAAGGATGTGATGAATGAAATATATATGATGTATGAGATTGATCATGTTCTTGTAATAAGAATCACGACTTGCATGTCGATGAGTATGACAACCGGCAGGAGCCATAGGAGTTGTCTTTATTTATTGTATAACCTGCGTGTCATTGAACAACGCCATATAGTTACTTTACTTCTTTGCTAAACTGTTAGCCATAGTAGTAGAAGTAATAGTTGGCGAGACAACTTCATGGAGACACGATGATGGAGATCATGATGATGGAGATCATGGTGTCATGCCGGTGACGATGATGATCATGGTGTCCCGAAGATGGAGATCAAAGGAGCAAAATGATATTGGCCATATCATGTCACTATTTGATTGCATGTGATGTTTATCATGTTTTTGCATCTTATTCGCTTAGAACGATGGTAGTAAATAAGATGATCCCTCATAATAATTTCAAGAAAGTGTTTCCCCTCACTGTGCGCCGTTGCGAAAGTTCGTTGTTTCGAAGCACCACGTGATGATCAGGTGTGATAGATTCTAATGTTCACATACAACGGGTGTAAGCCATATTTACAAATGCAAAACACTTAGGTTGACTTGACGAGCCTAGCATGTACAGACATGGCCTCGGAACACAAGAGACCAAAAGGTCGAACATGAGTCGTATAGAAGATACGATCAACATGAAGATGTTCACCGATGATGACTAGTCCGTCTCACGTGATGATCGAACACGGCCTAGTTGACTCGGATCATGTATCACTTAGATGACTAGAGGGATGTCTATCTGAGTGGGAGTTCATTAAATAATTTGATTAGATGAACTTAATTATCATGAACTTAGTCTAAAACTTTTGCAAAATGTCTTGTAGATCAAATGGCCCAAGCTCATGTCAACCTCAACTTCAACGCATTCCTAGAGAAAACCAAGCTGAAAGACGATGGTAGAAACTATACGGACTAGGTCCGGAACTTGAGGATCATCCTCATAGCTGCCAAGAAAGCATATGTCCTAGAAGCACCGCTAGGTGAAGCACCCGTCCCAGCGAACCAAGACGTTATGAACGCTTGGCAGTCGCGTGTTGATGACTACTCCCTCGTTCAGTGCGGCATGCTTTACAGCTTTGAACCGGGGCTCCAAAAGCGTTTTGAGCAGCACGGAGCATATGAGATGTTCCAAGAGCTGAAAATGGTTTTCCAAGATCATGCCCGAGTCGAGAGATATGAAGTCTCCGACAAGTTCTTGTTGGGGAAGGTTGCATAAAATAAAAAATTTCCTACATTCACCAAGATCAATCTATTAGTTCATCTAGCAACGAGAGAGAGGAGTGCATCTACATACCCTTGTAGATCGCGTGCGGAAGCGTTCAAGAGAACGGGGTTGAGGGAGTCATTCTCGCCGTGATCCAAATCACCAGAGATCCTAGCGCCGAACGGACGGCACCTCCGCGTTCAACACACGTACGGTCAGCGTGACGTCTCCTCCTTGATCCAGCAAGGGGGAAGGAGAGGTTGATGAAGATCCAGCAGCACGACGGCGTGGTGGTGGATATAGCAGGGTTCCGGCAGAGCTTCGCCGAGCTTCTGCGAGAGGGAGAGGTGTAGCAGGGAGGGGAGGGAGGCGCCTGGGTGTTGGGTGCGGCTGCCCTCCCACCCTCCTCTTTATATAGGTACCCCAGGGGGGCGCCGGCCCTAGAGATGGGATCTCTAGGGGGGCCAAGGGGGGTGGAGTGCCCCCCAAGGCAAGTGGAGGCGCCCCCTCCCCTAGGGTTCCCAACCCTAGGCGCAGGAGGGGCCCAGGGGGGCGCACCAGCCCACTAGGGGCTGGTTCCCCTCCCACTTCAGCCCATGGGGCCCTCTGGGATAGGTGGCCCCACCCGGTGGACCCCCGGGACCCTTTCGGTGGTCCTGGTACAATACCGGTGGACCCTGAAACTTTCCCGATGGCCGAAACTCGACTTCCCATATATAATTCTTTACCTCCGGACCATTCCGGAACTCCTCATGACGTCCGGGATCTCATACGGGACTCCGAACAACTTTCGGTTTGCTGCATACTCATATTCATACAACCCTAGCGTCACCAAACCTTAAGTGTGTAGACCCTACGGGTTCGGGAGACATGCAGACATGACCGAGACGGCTCTCCGGTCAATAACCAACAGCGGGATCTGGATACCCATGTTGGCTCCCACATACTCCACGATGTCGAGGATTTAAGCAACCCCGTATACAATTCCCTTTGTCAATCGGTACGTTACTTGCCCGAAATTCGATCGTCGGTATCCCAATACCTCGTTCAATCTCGTTATCGGCAAGTCACTTTACTTGTACCGTAATGCATGATACCGTGACTAGACACTTGGTCACTTTGAGCTCATTATGATGATGCATTACCGAGTGGGCCCAGAGATACCTCTCCGTCATACGGAATGACAAATCCCAGTGTCGATCCGTGTCAACCCAATAGACACTTTCGGAGACACCTGAAGTGCACCTTTATAGTCACCCAGTTACGTTGTGACGTTTGGTACACCCAAAGCACTCCTACGGTATCCGGGAGTTACATGATCTCATGGTCTAAGGAAAAGATACTTGACATTGGAAAAGCTCTAGCAAACGAACTACACGATCTTTGTGCTATGCTTAGGATTGGGTCTTGTCCATCACATCATTCTCCTAATGATGTGATCCCGTTATCAATGACATCCAATGTCCATAGTCAGGAAACCATGACTATCTGTTGATCAATGAGCTAGTCAACTAGAGGCTCACTAGGGACATGTTGTGGTCATTTCCGGATAATACAATTATAGCATGAATAAAAGACAATTATCATGAATAAGGAAATATAATAATAATCCTTTTATTATTGCCTCTAGGGCATACTTCCAACAGTCTCCCACTTGCACTAGAGTCAATAATCTAGTTACATTGTGATGAATCGAACACCCATAGAGTTCTGGTGTTGATCATGTTTTGCTGATGGAAGAGGTTTAGTCAACGGATCTGCGACATTCAGATCCGTATGTACTTTGTAAATATCTATGCCTCCATCTTGAACATTTTCACGGATGTAGTTGAAACGACGCTTGATGTGCCTGGTCTTCTTGTGAAACCTGGGCTCCTTGGCAAGGGCAATAGCTCCAGTGTTGTCACAGAAGAGAGTGATTGGCCCGGACACATTGGGTATGACTCCTAGGTCGCTGATGAACTCCTTCATCCATATTGCTTCATGTGCTGCCTCCGAGGCTGCCATGTACTCCGCTTCACATATAGATCCCGCCACGACGCTCTTCTTGCAACTGCACCAGCTTACTACTCCACGATTCAACATATACACATATCCGGTCTGTGACTTAGATTCATCCAGATCTGTGTCGAAGCTAGCATTGACGTAACCCTTTACGACGAGCTCTTCGTCACCTCCATAAACGAGAAACATGTCCTTTGTCCTTTTCAGGTACTTCAGGATATTCTTGACCGCTGTCCAGTGTTCCTTGCCGGGATTACTTTGGTACCTTCCTACCAAACTTACGGCAAGGTTTACATCAGGTCTGGTACACAACATGGCATACATAATAGATCCTATGGCCGAGGCATAGGGGATGACACTCATCTCTTCTTTATCTTTTGCCGTGGTCGGGCATTGAGCCGAGCTCAATTTCACACCTTGCAATACAGGCAAGAACCCTTTCTTGGACTGATCCATTTTGAACTTCTTCAAAATCTTATCAAGGTATGTGCTTTGTGAAAGACCTATGAGGCGTCTTGATCTATCCCTATAGATCTTGATGCCTAATATGTAAGCAGCTTCTCCAAGGTCCTTCATTGAAAAACACTTATTCAAGTAGGCCTTAATGCTGTCCAAAAGTTCTATATCATTTCCCATCAAAAGTATGTCATGTACATATAATATGAGAAATGCTACAGAGCTCCCACTCACTTTCTTGTAAACGCAGGCTTCTCCATAAGTCTGCATAAACCCAAACACTTTGATCATCTCATCAAAGCGAATGTTCCAACTCCGAGATGCTTGCACCAGCCCATAAATGGATCGCTGGAGCTTGCATACCTTGTTAGCATTCCTAGGATCGACAAAACCCCTGGCTGCATCATATACAGTTCTTCCTTAAGATAGCCGTTAAGGAAAGCCGTTTTGACGTCCATCTGCCATATCTCATAATCATAGTATGCGGCAATTGCTAACATGATTCGGACGGACTTCAGCTTCGCTATGGGAGAGAAAGTCTCATCGTAGTTAACCCCTTGAACTTGCCGGTAACCCTTAGCAACAAGTCGAGCTTTAAAGATGGTAACATTGCCATCCGCGTCCATCTTCTTCTTAAAGATCCATTTGTTTTCTATCGCTCGCCGATCATCGGGCAAGTCCATCAAAGTCCATACTTTGTTTTCATAAATGGATTCTATCTCGGATTGCATGGATTCAAGCCATTTGTTGGAATCTGGGCCCGCCATCGCTTCTTCATAGTTCGAAGGTTCACCGTTGTCCAACAACATGATTTCCAGGACAGGGTTGCCATACCACTCTGGTGTCGAACGTGTCCTTGTGGACCTACGAAGTTTAGTAGCAACTTGATCCGAAGTACCTTGATCATCATTAATTTCCTCTCCAGTCGGTGTAGGCACCACAGGAACATTTTCCTGAGCTGCACTACTTACAGGTTCAAGAGGTAGTACTTCATCGAGTTCTACTTTCCTCCCACTTACTCCTTTCGAGAGAAACTCTTTTTCCAGAAAGGATCCGTTCTTGGCAACAAAGATCTTGCCTTCGGATCTAAGGTAGAAGGTATACCCAATGGTTTCCTTAGGGTGTCCTATGAAGACACATTTTTCCGACTTGGGTTCGAGCTTTTCAGGTTGAAGTTTCTTTACATAAGCATCGCATCCCCAAACTTTTAGAAACGACAGCTTAGGTTTCTTCCCAAACCATAATTCATACGGTGTCGTCTCAACGGATTTAGATGGAGCCCTATTTAAAGTGAATGTAGCTGTCTCTAGAGCGTATCCCCAAAATGATAGTGGTAAGAGACATCATAGATCGCACCATATCCAATAGAGTGCAATTACGATGTTCGGACACACCGTTACGCTGAGGTGTTCCAGGCGGCGTGAGTTGTGAAACGATTCCACATTTTCTTAAGTGCGTACCAAATTCGTGACTTAAATATTCTCCTCCACGATCTGATCGTAAGAACTTTATTTTTCGATCACGTTGATTCTCTACTTCATTCTGAAATTCCTTGAACTTTTCAAAGGTCTCAGACTTGTGTTTCATCAAATAGACATACCCATATCTACTTCAGTCATCAGTGAGAGTGAGAACATAACGATATCCTCCGCGAGCCTCAACGCTCATTGGACCACACACATCAGTATGTATGATTTCCAATAAGTTGGTTGCTCGCTCCATTGTTTCGGAGAACGGAGTCTTTGTCATTTTGCCCATGAGGCATGGTTCGCATGTGTCAAATGATTCATAATCGAGGGACTCTAAAAGTCCATCAGCATGGATCTTCTTCATGCGCTTGACACCAATGTGACCAAGGCGGCAGTGCCACAAGTATGTGGGACTATCGTTATCAACTTTACATCTTTTGGTATTCACAGTATGAATATGTGTAACATTATGTTCGAGATTCATTAAGAATAAACCATTGACCATCGGGGCATGACCATAAAACATATCTGTCATATAAATAGAACAACCATTATTCTCGAATTTAAATGAGTAGCCATCTCGCATTAAACGAGATCCAGATACAATGTTCATGCTCAAACTTGGCACTAAATAACAATTATTGAGGTTTAAAACTAATCCCGTAGGTAAATGTAGAGGTAGCGTGCCGACGGCGATCACATCGACCTTGGAACCATTCCTGACGCGCATCGTCACCTCGTCCTTCACCAGTCTCCGCTTATTCCGCAGCTCCTGCTTTGGTGTTGCCGGCCTTCTTGTCCGCTAAGTATTTGGGGCAGTTCCGCTTCCAGTGACCCTTCCCTTTGCAATAAAAGCACTCAGTCTCAGGCTTGGGTCCATTCTTTGACTTCTTCCCGGCAACTGGTTTACCGGGCGCGGCAACATCTTTGCCGTCCTTCTTGAAGTTCTTCTTACCCTTGCCCTTCTTGAACTTGGTGGTTTTATTGACCATCAACACTTGATGTTCTTTCTTGATTTCTACCTCTGCCGACTTCAGCATTGAAAATACTTTAGGAATAGTTTTCACCATCCCCTGCATATTGTAGTTCATCACAAAGCTCTTGTAGCTCGGTGGGAGCGACTGAAGGATTCTGTCAATGACCGCCTCGTCCGGGAGGTTAATGTCCAGCTGGGACAGGCGGTTGTGGAACCCAGACATTTTGAGTATGTGCTCACTGACAGAACTGTTTCCCTCCATCTTACAACTATAGAACTTGTCGGCGACTTCATATCTCTCGACCCGGGAATGAGCTTGGAAAACCATTTTCAGCTCCTCGAACATCTCATATGCTCCGTGTTGCTCAAAACGTTTTTGGAGCCCCGGTTCTAAGCTGTAAAGCATGCCACACTGAATGAGGGAGTAATCATCAGCACGTGACTGCCAAGCGTTCATAACGTCTTGGTTCTCTGGGATGGGTGCTTCACCTAGCGGTCCTTCTAGGACATATGCTTTCTTGGCAGCTATGAGGATGATCCTCAGGTTCCAGACCCAGTCCGTATAGTTGCTGCCATCATCTTTCAGCTTGGTTTTCTCTAGGAACGCGTTGAAGTTCATGTTGACATGAGCGTTGGCCATTTGATCTACAAGACATATTTTTTTGCAAAAGATTTTAGACTAAGTTCATGATAATTAAGTTCATCTAATCAAATTATTTAATGAACTCCCACTCAGATTTGACATCCCTCTAGTCATCTAAGTGTTAAACGATCCGAGTCGACTAGGCCGTGTCCGATCATCATGTGAGACGGACTAGTCATCATCGGTGAACATCTCCATGTTGATCGTATCTTCCATACGACTCATGTTCGACCTTTCGGTGTCTGTGTTCCGAGGCCATGTCTGTACATGCTAGGCTCGTCAAGTTAACCCTAAGTGTTTTCTGCATGTGTAAAACTGTCTTACACTCGTTGTATGTGAACATAAGGATCTATCACACCCGATCATCACGTGGTGCTTCGAAACGACGAACTTTAGCAACGGCGCACCGTTAGGGGGAACACTTTCTTGAAATTATTATAAGGGATCATCTTATTTACTACCGTCGTTCTAAGTAAACAAGATGCATAAACATAATAAACATCACATGCAATTATATAGTAGTGACATGATATGGCCAATATCATATAGCTCTTTGATCTCCATCTTCGGGGCTCCATGATCATCTTCGTCACCGGCATGACACCATGATCTCCATCATCATGATCTCCATCATCGTGTCTCCATGAAGTTGCTCGCCAACTATTACTTCTACTACTATGGCTAACGGTTTAGCAATAAAGTAAAGTAATTACATGGCGTTAAATCATTGACACGCAGGTCATACAATAATTAAGACAACTCCTATGGCTCCTGCCGGTTGTCATACTCATCGACATGCAAGTCATGATTCCTATTACAAGAACATGATCTCATACATCACAATATATCATTCATCATTCATCACAACTTTTGGCCATATCACATCACATAGCAATTGCTGCAAAAACAAGTTAGACGTCCTCTAATTGTTGTTGCATCTTTTACGTGGCTGCAATTGGGTGCTAGCAAGAACATTTTCTTACCTACAAATAACCACAACGTGATTTTGTCAACTTCTATTTACCCTTCATAAGGACCCTTTCCATCGAATCCGCTCCAACTAAAGTGGGAGAGACAGACACCCGCTAGCCACCTTATGCAACTAGTGCATGTCAGTCGATGGAACCTGTCTCACCTAAGTGTACGTGTAAGGTCGGTCCGGGCCGCTTCATCCCACAATACCGCTGAAGCAAAATAAGACTAGTAGTGGCAAGCAAGTTGACAAGATCTACGCCCACAACAGATTTGTGTTCTACTCATGCAATAGAGAACTACACATAGACCTAGCTCTGATACCACTGTTGGGGAACGTTGCATAAAATAATTTTTTTCCTACGTTCACCAAGATCAATCTATGAGTTCATCTAGCAACGAGAGAGAGGAGTGCATCTACATACCCTTGTAGATCGCGTGCGGAAGCGTTCAAGAGAACGGGGTTGAGGGAGTCGTTCTCATCGTGATCCAAATCACCGGAGATCCTAGTGCCGAACGGACGGCACCTCCGCGTTCAACACACGTACGGTCAACGTGACGTCTCCTCCTTCTTGATCCAGCAAGGGGGAAGGAGAGGTTGATGAAGATCCAGCAACACGACGGCGTGGTGGTGGATACAGCAGGGTTCCGGTAGAGCTTCGCCGAGCTTCTGCGAGAGGGAGAGGTGTAGCAGGGAGGGGAGGGAGGCGCCAGGGTGTTGGGTGCGGCTGCCCTCCCACCCCCCTCTTTATATAGGGACCCTAGGGGGGGTGCCGTCCCTAGAGATGGGATCTCTAGGGGGGGCGGCGGCCAAGGGGGGTGGTGTGCCCCCCAAGGCAAGTGGAGGCGCCCCCTCCCCTATGGTTCGCAACCCTAGGCGCAGAGGGGGGCCCAGGAGGGGGCGCAGCAGCCCACTAGGGGCTGGTTCTCCTCCCACTTCAGCCCATGGGGCCCTCCGGGATAGGTGGCCCCACCCGGTGGACCCCCGGGACCCTTTCGGTGGTCCCGGTACAATACCGGCGGACCCCGAAACTTTCCCGATGGCCGAAACTCGACTTCCCATAGATAATTCTTTACCTCCGGACCATTCCGGAACTCCTCGTGACGTCCGGGATCTCATTTGGGACTCCGAACAACTTTCGGTTTGCTGCATACTCATATTCATACAACCCTAGCGTCACCAAACCTTAAGTGTGTAGACCCTACGGGTTCGGGAGACATGCAGACATGATCGAGACGGCTCTCCGGTCAATAACCAACAGCGGGATCTGGATACCCATGTTAGCTCCCACATACTCCACGATGATCTCATCGGATGAACCACGATGTCGAGGATTTAAGCAACCCCGTATACAATTCCCTTTGTCAATCGGTACGTTACTTGCCCGAAATTCGATCGTCGGTATCCCAATACCTCGTTCAATCTCGTTATCGGCAAGTCACTTTACTCGTACTGTAATGCATGATCCCGTGACTAGACACTTGGTCACTTTGAGCTCATTATGCTGATGCATTACCGAGTGGGCCCAGAGATACCTCTCCGTCATACGGAGTGACAAATCCCAGTGTCGATCCGTGTCAACCCAACAGACACTTTCGGAGACACCTGTAGTGCACCTTTATAGTCACCCAGTTACGTTGTGACGTTTGGTACACCCAAAGCACTCCTACGGTATCCGGGAGTTACACGATCTCGTGGTCTAAGGAAAAGATACTTGACATTGGAAAAGCTCTAGCAAACGAACTACACGATCTTTGTGCTATGCTTAGGATTGGGTCTTGTCGATCACATCATTCTCCTAATGATGTGATCCCGTTATCAATTGCATCCAATGTCCATAGTCAGGAACCATGACTATCTGTTGATCAATGAGCTAGTCAACTAGAGGCTCACTACGGACATGTTGTGGTCTAAGTATTCACACGTGTATTCCGATTTCTGGATAACACATTTATAGCATGAATAAAAGACAATTATCATGAACAAGGAAATATAATAATAATCCTTTTATTATTGCCTCTAGGGCATATTTCCAACAATTCTACAGTTGTAAGATGGAGGAAAATGGTTCTGTCAGCGAGCACATACTCAAAATGTCTGGGTTGCACAACCGCTTGTCCCAGCTGGACATTAACTTCCCAGATGAGGTGGTCATTGACAGAATCCTTCAGTTGCTCCCACCTAGCTACAAGAGCTTTGTGATGAACTACAATATGCAGGGGATGGTGAAAACCATTCTTGAGGTATTATCAATGCTGAAATCAGCGGAGGTAGAAATCAAAAAGGAACATCAAGTGTTCATGGTCAATAAAACCACTAGTTTCAAGAAAGGAAAGGGTAAGAAGAACTTCAAAAAGGACGGCAAGGGAGTTGCCGCGCCCGGTAAGCCAGTTGCCAGGAAGAAGCTAAAGCACAGACCCAAACTTGAGACTGAGTGCTTTTATTGCAAGGGGAACAGTCACTGGAAGCGGAACTGCCCCAAGTACTTAGCGGATAAGAAGGCCAGCAACACCAAAGGTATATGTGATATACATGTTATTGATGTGTACCTTACCAGTACTCGTAGTAGCTCCTGGGTATTTGATACCGGTGTGGTTGCTCATATTTGTAACTCAGAACAGGAGCTACGGAATAAGTGGAGACTGGCGAAGGACGAGGTGACGATGCGCGTCGGGAATGGTTGCAAGGTCGATGTGATCGCCGTCGGCACGCTACCTCTACATTCACCTACAGGATTAGTTTTAAACCTCAATAATTGTTATTTAGTGCCAGCTTTGAGCATGAACATTGTATCTGGATCTCGTTTAATACGAGATGGCTACTCATTTAAATCCGAGAATGATGGTTTTTCTATTTATATGAGAGATATGTTTTATGGTCATGCCCCGTTGGTCAATGGTTTATTCTTAATGAATCTCGAACGTGATGTTACACATATTCATAGTGTGAATACCAAAATATGTAAGATTGATAATGATAGTCCCACATATCTGTGGCACTGCCGCCTTGGTCACATTGGTGTCAAGCGCATGAAGAAGCTCCATGCAGATGGACTTTTGGAGTCTCTTGATTTTGAATCATTTGACACGTGCGAACGATGCCTCATGGGCAAAATGACCAAGACTCCATTCTCCGGAGCAATGGAGCGAGCAACCAACTTATTGGAAATTATACATACTGATGTGTGCGGTCCAATGAGCGTTGAGGCTTGCGGTGGCTATCGTTATGTTCTCACCCTCACTGATGACTTAAGTAGATATGGGTATGTCTACTTAATGAAACACAAGTCTGAGACCTTTGAAAAGTTCAAGGAATTTCAGAATGAGGTAGAGAATCAACGTGACAGAAAAATAAAGTTCTTACGATCAGATCGTGGGGGAGAATATTTAAGTCACGAGTTTGGTACACACTTAAGGAAATGTGGAATTGTTTCACAACTCACGCCGCTTGGAACACCTCAGCGTAATGGTGTGTCCGAACGTCGTAATCACACTCTATTGGATATGGTGCGGTCTATGATGTCTCTTACCGATTTACCGCTATCATTTTGGGGATACGCTTTAGAGACAGCTACATTCACTTTAAATAGGGCACCGTCTAAATCCGTTGAGACGACACCGTATGAATTATGGTTTGGGAAGAAACCTAAGCTATCGTTTTTAAAAGTTTGGGGATGCGATGCTTATGTCAAGAAACTTCAACCTGAAAAGCTCGAACCCAAGTCGGAAAAATGCGTATTCTTAGGATACCCTAAGAAAACCATTGGGTATACCTTCTACCTCAGATCCAAAGGCAAGATTTTCGTTGCCAAGAACGGGTTCTTTCTGGAGAAAGAGTTTCTCTCAAAAGAAGTAAGTTGGAGGAAGGTGGAACTTGATGAAGTACTACCTCTTGAACCGGTAAGTAGCGCAGCTCAGGAAGATGTTCTTGTGGTGCCTGCACCAACTAGAGAGGAAGTTAATGATGATGATCAAGGTACTTCAGATCAAGTTACTACTGAACTTCGTAGGTCCACAAGGACACGTTCCACACCAGAATGGTATGGCAACCCTGTCCTGGAAATCATGTTGTTAGACATCGGTGAACCTTCGAACTATGAAGAAGCGATGGAGGGCCCAGATTCCAACAAATGGCTTGAAGCCATGCAATGCGAGATAGGATCCATGTATGAAAACAAAGTATGGACTTTGACAGACTTGCCCGATGATCGGCAAGCAATAGAAAATAAATGGATCTTTAAGAAGAAGACGAACGCGGATGGTAATGTTACCATCTATAAAGCTCTACTTGTTGCTAAGGGTTATCGGCAAGTTCAAGGGGTTGACTAGGATGAGACTTTCTCTCCCGTAGCGAAGCTGAAGTCTGTCCGAATCATGCTAGCAATTGCCGCATACTATGATTATGAGATATGGCAGATGGACGTCAAAACGGCTTTCCTTAACGACTATCTTAAGGAAGAACTGTATATGATGCAGCCAGGGGTTTTGTCGATCCTAGGAATGCTAACAAGGTATGCAAGCTCCAGCGATCCATTTATGGGCTGGTGCAAGCATCTCGGAGTTGGAACATTCGCTTTGATGAGATGATCAAAGTGTTTGGGTTTATGCAGACTTATGGAGAAGCCTGCGTTTACAAGAAAGTGAGTGGGAGCTCTGTAGCATTTCTCATATTATATGTAGATGACATACTTTTGATGGGAAATGATATAGAACTTTTGGACAGCATTAAGGCCTACTTGAATAAGTGTTTTTCAATGAAGGACCTTGGAGAAGCTGCTTACATATTAGGCATCAAGATCTATAGGGATAGATCAAGACGCCTCATAGGTCTTTCACAAAGCACATACCTTGATAAGATTTTGAAGAAGTTCAAAATGGATCAGTCCAAGAAAGGGTTCTTGCCTGTATTGCAAGGTGTGAAATTGAGCTCGGCTCAATGCCCGACCACGGCAAAAGATAAAGAAGAGATGAGTGTCATCCCCTATGCCTCGGCCATAGGATCTATTATGTATGCCATGTTGTGTACCAGACCTGATGTAAACCTTGCCGTAAGTTTGGTAGGAAGGTACCAAAGTAATCCCGGCAAGGAACACTGGACAGCGGTCAAGAATATCCTGAAGTACCTGAAAAGGACAAAGGACATGTTTCTCGTTTATGGAGGTGACGAAGAGCTCGTCGTAAAGGGTTACGTCAATGATAGCTTCGACACAGATCTGGATGACTCTAAGTCACAGACCGGATATGTGTATATGTTGAATCGTGGAGCAGTAAGCTAGTGCAGTTGCAAGAAGAGCGTCGTGGCGGGATCTATATGTGAAGCGGAGTACATGGCAGCCTCGGAGGCAGCACATGAAGCAATATGGATGAAGGAGTTCATCAGCGACCTAGGAGTCATACCCAATGTGTCCGGGCCAATCACTCTCTTCTGTGACAACACTGGAGCTATTGCCCTTGCCAAGGAGCCCAGGTTTCACAAGAAGACCAGTCACATCAAGCGTCGCTTCAACTCCATTCGTGAAAATGTTCAAGTTGGAGACATAGATATTTGCAAAGTGCATACGGATCTGAATGTCGCAGATCCGTTGACTAAACCTCTTCCGCGAGCAAAACATGATCAACACTAGAACTCTATGGGTGTTTGATTCATCACAGTGTAACTAGATTATTGACTCTAGTGAAAGTGGGAGACTGTTGGAAATATGCCCTAGAGGCCATAATAAAATGATTATTATTATATTTCCTTGTTCATGATAATTGTCTATTGTTCATGCTATAATTGTATTAACCGAAAACAGTGATACATGTGTGAATATATAGACCACAACATGTCCCTAGTGAGCCTCTAGTTGACTAGCTCGTTGATCAACAGATGGTCATGGTTTCCTGACTATGGACATTGGATGTCATTAATAACGAGATCACATCATTAGGAGAATGATGTGATGGACAAGACCCAATCCTAAGCATAGCACAAGATCGTGTAGTTCGTTTGCTAAAGCTTTGCTAATGTCAAGTATCAGTTCCTTAGACCATGAGATTGTGTAACTCCCGGATACCGTAGGAGTGCTTTGGGTGTGCCAAACGTCACAACGTAACTGGGTGACTATAAAGGTGCACTACAGGTATCTCCAAAAGTGTCTGTTGGGTTGGCACGAATCGAGACAGGAATTTGTCACTCCGTATGACGGAGAGGTATCTCTGGGCCCACTCGGTAATGCATCATCATAATGATCTCAATGTGACTAAGTGGTTAGTCACGGGATCATGCATTATGTAACGAGTAAAGTGACTTGCCGGAAACAAGATTGAACGAGGTATTGGGATACCGATGATCGAATATCGGGCAAGTAACGTACCGTTTAACAAAGGGAATTGCATACAGGATTACTTGAATCCTCGACATCGTGGTTCGTCTGATGAGATCATCGTGGAACATATGGGAGCCAACATGGGTATCCAGATCCCGCTGTTGGTTATTGGCCGGAGAGCTGTATCGGTCATGTCCACGTGATTCCCGAACCCGTAGGGTCTACACACTTAAGGTTTAATGACGCTAGGGTTATTAGGAAAGTTTGTATGTGATTACCGAATGTTGTTTGGAGTCCCGGATGAGATCCCGGACGTCACGAGGAGTTCCGGAATGGTCCGGAGGTGAAGATTTATATATGGGAAGTTGTCATATGGTCACCGGAAAAGTTCAGGGGCATACCGGTATTGTACCGGGGCCACCGGAAGGGTTCCGGGGGTACACCGGGAGGGGCCACCTCTCCCGGAAGGCCTCGTGGGCTATAGAGGGAAGGGAACCAGCCCTTAGAGGGCTGGGCGCCACCCCCCTTGGGCCCATGCGCCTAGGGTTGGGGGGGAAATCCTAAAGGGGGCGCCCCCCTTGCTTGGGGGGCAAGTCCCCCCCTTGGCCGCCGCCCCCCCTCTAGATCTCATCTAGAGGGGGCCAGCCCCCTTCCCCCTCCTCCTATAAATAGAGGGGCGAGGGGAGGGCTGTAGCAACACATCCAAGGCGCAGCCCCTCCCCTCCCCAACACCTCTCCTCCTCCGTAAGAGCTTGGCGAAGCCGTGCCGGAGTACTGCCGCTCCATCACCACCACGCCGTCGTGCTGCTGTTGGAGTCCCTCTTCCTCAACCTCTCCCTCCTCCTTGCTGGATCAAGGCGCGAGAGACGTCACCGGGCTGCACGTGTGTTGAACGCGGAGGTGCCATTGTTCGGCGCTAAGATCGGAATCCACCGCGATCTGAATCGCGTCGAGTACGACCCCCTCATCCGCGTTCTTGTAACGCTTCCGTCTCACGGTCTTCAAGGGTATGCAGATGCACTCCTCTCTCTCTCGTTGCTAGTTACTCCATAGATTGATCTTGGTGATGCGTAGAAATTTTTTATTTTCTGCAATGATCTCCAACACAATCGACTACACATCATGCTCTCGGAGCATAGAGGTTCAAACAAAAGGTAAGAATACATAAACGAAAACCTTAGATCAACTCTAGCAGACCCCGCATCCCGCCCCGACCCGTAAAATAGCCGTCAAAATGCGGGTCGGGTGGAAAAACCAGCCCGATCAGACCCCGCATCCCTCCCCGGCCTGCAAAAATTTTTAGGGGGCGCGGGAAAATCCCGACCCCAACCCGGGAAAACGTGGGTTTCCCCCTCGCGGTTGCGGTGCCCTGCATATAAGCAGAAGCAGTTGGTGGGGGACATTTCATCCCGCGCTTTCTCCCGCCAACCACCTCTCCTCTCCCCCCTCACGCCGCCGGCGATCGGCGCCCAAGATTCCGGCGACAGCAGCCGGCAGGAGCACGCCGGAAGGCCGCCACATGCACGAGGCCTCCCCTCCCTTCCCCCCCCTGCGTCAGCGGGCCGCCGGATTTGCAGATCTACGGCACTTCATCGCGGGTCACCGTATTTGGCTTTTTCTGGCCGCCGGTTGCTGCCCCAGGCGATGGAGTGGTCAGGGAGCCTCGCTCGCAGCCCAGGCAAGGGCGCATCGCCACATGCAGACACGGGTTCGTCCGCCCGCCGCCACTGAAGATTTGTGGGCATGGACTTGTCCGGCCGTCCACTGGGCTAGGCGCTCGCATAGTGTCTTTGTGGCCTGTCGATGCCGCTCATAGAGTGGGATGACACGCCAAGTGCTACGGCTCACTTCGAGCATGCCGAAGCACCCTGGATGGGTGTTCTACAAATGCGAAAACGACGGGGTACATGCACTTGTGGTAGGTCGTTCCATAGCTCATTCTTTAGTTCAATTGCGGTAGCTCACTTCGAGCTTGCTCGTTCTTTTGTGTAGGACGATGGATGCTCACTTTGGTTTTGGGAAGGCCAATACATTGATTTGTTGATAGAAAGAAACTTAATAGATGTTATGGGTTCCTTTATAAAGTTTTGGTTCAAACATGAATGAAACTTGGAATATGTTATACTCCGGAATAAAGCCAGGATTTGCTATGAGTTCGGTGTTCAGCAAGGAGGACAGTCGGACAAATTTCTCTCATGCGAGTAACCAGACACAAAACAATTATGGGTATGTGTATGGTATTCAGTCCACATATCACCATACGAAACTTGTGGTATAAGAAGCTCATCCTTCCTTTCGGAAGAAGCTTATGATGCAAGGCTCCTCAATCTTCCTCTCTAAGATACATGGACAACTTCCGGTCCAAGATACCCAGTCTTCCACAGAAAGATATCTTGGAAAAAGCTTCTGGAATAAGGAAATGAATCTTTCTCAGTAAGCAATCAGAGGAGAAGCTTCTCAGGTATGGAACCCATGCTTCTGCAGCACACTTCCACGACAAAAGCTTTGAGCACAAGAGATCCAGTCTTCTTGAACAAGCCAGACAGATAGGTTCTAGCACAAGCTGTCTAGCCTTCTTCAGTACAACACTACACACTGTTATTAGTATTGCTACAAGAGATTATATAATGAGTTGGTAGTATATGGCAGTACATCTCAAATATCAAGTCCGCACTAATTTTGGGATGGAGCACAAAGCAGTCAAGAAAACATGTCTGACTCAAGGACCGAGCATTCAGCTACATATATTTCCATATGAATGATGAGCATGCAGCACAGGTCATGCACATCACCAACAAAGATCCAACTATGTTCCAACGGATCTACCAAAGGAACGAATCCAACCGCCACATGAGCTATGCCAAAGGAAGAAAGTCATATATACATTTCATGTGATGCAAGAATCGACAAGTTATGGAGCAGACAACGCAGGATCAACCGCCTAGACAGTAGTCACTAAGGTCAGCTTCTTCACACCCGACAAGGAGATATCATGAATTCTTGTCACCATCTTGTATGATTGGCCACAAGAACGAGCTTGGTACAATTGCAAGCCCCATTTACATGTTATGAGGACCCATGTCTTAAGCAAGAACAAGATGGAATATAGTACCAACGACCTCTATGGTTGCAAGACGGATCAAGGACACATGAGACCAAGATATTTTCAGCAAGGGAGTCTGACAAAGAAAATAAAGCAGGGAGCAAAACTAGCATCAAAGCTATGAAGACTCTTGCCCGACAGTCATGGCCCGAATACCCAAGTCAGCTTGAGACCATGATTCCATCTGGATATACCAACATCATGGGTAAGCCAAAAGCCGAACAACCAGCTCAGATTATGTGCTCTCACTTGTGGAACTAACTACAAGTACGACCTGTCACGAAGAGTATCTTCCTGCCAGAAAGACCGTTAGTCGAGTCTCAAGATGCTACTGTTTAAGGTATGCCACCGCTATGAGGCCGTACCCCTTTTACACTACTCATGACAGGAGACAGTCAAATCTTGGGTACAATTTTCAAGCTCAAGACAAAGAAACAAACCAAGATGATGCAATATCACCTACAGGCAGTCAGATCCCATCAGGGGAATGGCTACAATTTTTGGCATTGTTTTAACCCGGAAGACATGCATGTACTTGAGCAACTCGATGATAGAAATTAAGAAGGTTTCATGCTCACAGGAAATTTTATTCTCAGAATTCCTTGGATATTATCGATAGGTACAAACAATTCAAAGTCAACATAAGGATTTGACATATGGGGAAAGAATCGTCCGAAATTTGGGAAGCAAACCACCTCGGAGCAAAGTAATCAGATCATATGAAATTCGGGAGGTAACAACATACAAAGAAAAAGGATACCCGAGTTGGAAACGGTTTCCTTAAGTCATATTCATACTTGTTCCCTGAGCAACCAAATCTCGAGGATGAGATTTATTTAAGGGGGGAGGTTTGTAACACCCTGGTTTTTGGCCCTTCATTTTCTTTTGGATTTCTTTGGATTTTTGCTTTGATTTCTTTTTCAGTGGCTCTGTAGTCTTCAAACCTAGGAAGACCATCTCTGAACCCCCTCCCTAGTGGATTGTCATCCTAAAATTATTCCCAAGGCCATGTCATTTCCATCTTAGCCCAACCACAAATTCTATTCCTTGGGAATATTCCTTTTTTTATTAAACGAATACTCATTTTGACCTAGGTTGTGAAGTAACTTATATTTCTGTTTTAAATAAAATTCCCAAATAATTCTCATAAAATGTTTGGATCACATTTTCCCCAAATATGTCCAAACTTTCCGTGTCTAGTTTAAAAATAATTCAACAATATTCATTCTTCAATTCCGTGCAGATTGGCACTTTGAGAAGGAAGTGTCATTATCTTTGCTTGATTGCTCCCAAACTTTTTGTGAACTATTTACTTTCCATATCAGTGCCTCATGCTAAAATTCAACTTCATTTTCCTATTGAATCTTCCTCAGCAAATTTTCAAAGTTTCTGTCCAGAGGGAAACTTGGTGAAGGAAATACTAGCTAGGAATATCCAAATGAGTTGAAATTTTGCAAGCCCCTCCATATGCTCAAATAATGAATCTGCACAAACTTTTAGCTCCATCCAACTATTTATGTGAGCACACCTTCAAATCTTTGTTTCTGGCAATATTTTCAGGTTGTTAAGCAAGTATATTTTATATTGCTTCATTACTGCTGCAAATTTACCAGAGCATTCTCCTAGCCATAAAACTTCTATCCACCAAATTTTGGATAATTTCATCAAGCCATTTTTTCTCCATATTTTTCTCAAGATTCCGGACAGAGAAGAACACTGTGAAGGAAATATTATTTTGGCAAGTCCAAATGGTATGAAATTTTTATAGCATCTAGTAATGTCCATATCACCATGATCTAGCAAATTTCAGCCCAATTTATTGCTCCATGTGAGTGCATCATCCAATTATCATTTCTGTACTATAATTGCAGTTGTAAAGCAACTATATTAATTTGTGGTCCTAATCTTCTCCAACTTCATAGGACTGTAGTCCTTCCTAACCTAAACCCCCCAGACATCAAGTTTATCTCTTACCTTTTTCTCATTTGATCACAAATACGTGGACAAGTTTGCTACAGAAAACTTCAGTGGTGTCTCCCATCCATCCTTGGTTTCTTTTGATGATATATCACCTCAAGGGTTTCCTTAGGAGTAATGACAACACACTAGACATACTTTGCCATCCCGTATTGTCCTCTCCCCACTAGTAGACGCGGTGACTGCGTGTTTGCATGGCTGTGCACGCATTGTGGCAGCGTTGGACGCGCTCTGCGCGTCGTAACACGTCGGGTAGCTTCTTCTTGGAGGTGTTAGCGCATCCCCGAGTGCCTACCTGACCCCTCCTTCTCACATGTACCTCGTTGGACCCCGTCCCCCTCCTGTAGCTGCCTTGCCAGCGCTAGACGCCGCGTGCCCACGGGCACACTATGCTCGTCCGGCTCTGTTGCCCGCCATGTCTTCTTCCTACTTATCCCTTGGCTCCATCTCCGCTCCGTGAACCCCCTCCACTCTCTCCCGTTGCCTCCACGGGTCACAAGCGCTCTGTTCCCTGCCAAAGCTTCGACCGGACCCGAGTGGTAGCATTTGTTTTGTCCCATCGGCTATTTAAGTCGCCCCGGCCGCGTATCTCCTCACCAGCCACTCCTCATTCCCAGCAGCCTCCCCGACCACACCACTGAGCTCGAGGGGCTCTCATTCCCTCCAATGGCCATCATGTCCGCTGTCGGCCTCGGCCTAAATTTCGGCTGCCCGAGCTCTCCCCCTCCCTCCTGACCTCACTAGAGGACCACTCAATGCCCGGCGACCCTCCCGAACCCTTCTCCCCCTCCTACGGTGGCCGGTCGACGCACGCCCAAGTTCCTCCTGAGGCCTTGTCCGCAGGCTCCCATGCAGCCACCGCTCTAGTCCTCGTCGGTGACCGTGCTTAGGCGGGATTGAGGTGGCGTCTTCTCCTAAGCGCGTAGGTGGTCGGATCACCTCGGGGGATGGCCGGAGCCGGCCAGGCGAGCGTCGACGCCAACGGCCTCCCTCTGATTCACGGGCGAGCGCAAGGAAGACGAAGCCCCACCCCCCTATCAGTGGTCCCGCTATTCAGCCTCCCACGTTTGACCCAGCCTGCCTCCTGACATGGATAAGTGGAAACATACTCACCAGAGTACGCTTTCCCTTACTGAAAGCGTAAATCGGCGCGCCCGAGGCAGGAATGCGCTTTCCTATTCGGGAAACCGTATTTCATCAAATGTGTTTTATTTTTATCCAGTCAGGCACTTGTTTGTGGATATATTTTTACAGAAAGGTCCCTGGCTAAAAAAACCTCATATCTTTTCACTCACAACTCCGAATCATATGATTCTAAAGCCCACGTTCTCTATTCGTCGAGCCCGTTCTGATGGTACCATTTTCACCATGTTGTAACATTATGAAAATGACCATTTTACCCCTGCCCTTTATTCAGCCCCTTTGAGAGAGAACCTTTCAGGTAAATCTTTCCCCGAACTCATCGCAATTCTTCTCGGTGAATCCACCCACCCCAGGCAAGCCACACCCTCCATTTGCAAGATTGCAATGCAATGCCATGGTTTAATTAATTAAAATTTCTTAAAATATTGCATTAGCTACATATGATTTATCCATGGCATTTCTTGGAGTTATATTGATCTTGATATTGCCATGATGGTGTTTGGATTACTAGGACTAATGCTTTGCAGATTGAGGATGTTATATTGCCTTTGGACTATTTTGGGTAATATTTATTATCATTGCTATTATATGGTATTTTATGCTTTTGGAGTATTATGTTGGATTTGATTGATATAATTTGGATCTGATCCTTAGCTTTCATCTTGATAGTAACATCATTGTAGTCCTTGGATTTATCCTGATATATGCTACCCATGGAGTATTATGTTATTATGACTATATTATGCTTTGGATTATTGTTGGATATTGTTATAACTTGGATTACAGGTGGATATATGATATCGAAGTATCAGTTATTGATACGTCCCCAACGTATCTATAATTTTTTATTGTTCCATGCTATTATATTCTTTCTTTTGGATGTTTTATATGCATTAATATGCAATTTTATATTATTTTTGGGACTAACCTATTAACCAAGAGCCCAGTGCCAGTTTATGTTTTTTTTTCCTGTTTTAGAGTTTCACAGAAAAGGAATACCAAACGGAGTCCAAATGGAATGAAACTTTTGCGATGATCTTTCTTGGAGAAGAAGCAAACCAGGAGACTTGGAGATGAAGTCGGAGACGGAACAAGGTGGCCACGAGGGTGGAGGGCGCGCCCCCTGCCTCGTGGGCCCCTCGTGACCTAGTTCCTTTACCTATATATACTCTTATACCCCAAAAACATCCAGGAGAGCCACTAAACCACATTTCCGCCGCCGCAACCTTCTATACTCATGAGATCCCATCTAGGGGCCTTTTCCCGCATCCTTCCGGAGGGGGATTAGATCACCGAGGGCTTCTACATCAACACCATTAATTACCCTTCCGATGAAGCGTGGGTAGTTTACCACAGACCTTTGGGTCCCTAGTTAGTAGCTAGATGGCTTCTTCTCTCTCTTTGATTCTCAATACCATGTTCTCCTCGATGTTCTTGGAGATCTATTCGATATAATATTCTTTTGAGGTGTATTTGCCGTGATCCGATGAATTGTGGATTTATGATCAGATTATCTATGAATAGTATTTGAGTCTTCTGTTAATTCTTATATGCATGATTTGATATCTTTGCAAGTCTCTTCGAATTATCAGTTTTGGTTTTTCTTGCAATGGGAGAAGTGCTTAGCTTTGGGTTCAATCTTGCGGTGTCCTTTCCTAGTGACGGTAGGGGCAGCAAGGCATGTATTATATTGTTGCCATCGAGGATAAAAAGATGGGATTTTGATCATATTGCTTGAGTTAATTCCTCTACATCATGTCATCTTACTTAATGCGTTAATCCGTTCTTTATGAACTTAATACTCTAGATGCATGCTGGATAGCGGTTGATGTGTGGAGTAATAGTAGTAGATGCAGAATCGTTTCAATCTACTTGACACACACGTGATGCCTATGTTCATGATCATTGCCTTAGATATCGCCATAATTATGCGCTCTTCTATCAATTGCTCGGCAGTGATTTGTTCACCCACCGTAACATTTGCTATTTTGAGAGAAGCCAGTAGTGAAACCTATGGCCCCCGGGTCTCCTTTCCATAATATAAGTTCTCTTTTACATTATACTAGTTTCCGATCTACTATTTTGCAATCTTTTACTTTCCGATCTATAAACCAAAAATATTTACTTTATCATTTATCTATCTCTATCAGATCTCACTTTTGCAAGTAATAGTGAAGGGATTAACAACCCCTTCATCGTGTTGGGTGCAAGTTGTTGTTTGTTTGTGTAGGTATTCGGTGACTTGTGCGTTGTCTCCTACTATATTGATACCTTGGTTCTCAAACTAAGGGAAATACTTACTCTACTTTGCTGCATCACCGTTTCCTCTTAAAGGGAAAAACCAACACAAGCTCAAGAGGTAGCAGGAAGAATTTTTGGCACCGTTGCCGGGGAGATCTACATCAAGTCAAGCCATTTCAAGTACCCATCATAAACTCTTCTCTCTTGCATTACATTATTCGCCATTCGCCTCTCATTTTCCTCTCCCCCACTTCCAAAATGATTTTTGAAAAGATTTTCCTTTTCTCTCGCTACCCTCTCGTTCACCTAAGTTTGCCTTCCTATCATTATGGCCGAATCAAAAGGGTCTAAGGGTTTTCTCCTGGGATTCTCTTTGGATAGCCCCTCTGTCATCTCTAAGATCATAAATAATAATGCCATGGAAAGACCTACCAGGGTTATTAGTGAGAGTTTTAACAATTTTGATGAAGATGACCTCGGCATTTTTTTTGTTATTTGCTTGATGAATCTTTGAAAGATGATTGGGATAGACTACTAAGGATCCGAGCTAACTATGTGCCTCAATATCAAATTGAGATATACTTGAAAAGTTTTTATGTTAGCTTACCCTCTTCTTTTCAGAAACTTTTGGATTCTTTATTTGAAGAAGGTTTTCTTGAAGGGGATGCCATCGATACTTATGAAAAGATGAAAGTAATATTTGGGCATCCCAAAAGTGAAAATGTTGAGTCCACTCCTCTTTTGTGCTTTTATCAGAATGAAATTATCAAAGAGATGAAGGCTAGTTTAGATGCAAATTTTTGAAGTGTGCTTAATCTTTCTTCCACCATTAATGGCCACGTACTTTCACAAAGTAGAAAGATAAGTGCTTTAGATAAGAAATTCTCTCTTTATCAACCAAACAGAGAAGATGAAAAATACTTAGATCTATTCGCGTTTTTATGCCTAGCTAAGGGCGTTAAACAATAGCGCTTGTTGGGAGGCAACCCAATTTTGTTTTAGTTCTTTGCTTTTTGTTCCTGTTTAGTAATAAATAATTCATCTAGCCTCTACTTAGACGTGGTTTTATGTTTTAGTTAGTGCTTGTGCCAAGTTAAACCTTTAGGATAGTTTACGGTGATAGTTGTGTTGATCCTGCTGAAAATCAGAAACTTTTGCACCTAGTAAATTAGTTTTCAAAATTCACAGAAACGTGCTTTTGATCTGATTCTTTCTGCTCTGGATTTGTACACAAATTTCTCGGGTTTTCCTGTGGGGGAGCACAATAATTTCAAAAAAATTCCTACGATCATGCAAGATCTATCTATGTGATGCATAGGAACGAGAGGGGAGAGTGTGTCCACGTACCCTCGTAGACCAAAAGCGGAAGCGTTATGAAAACGCAGTTGACATAGTCGTACGTCTTCACGATCCAACCGATCTTAGCACCAAACGTACAACACCTCCGAAATAAGCACACATTCAGTTCAGGGACGTCCCTCGTACTCTTGATCCAGTTGAGGCCAAGGGAGAGTTTCGTCAGCACGACGGCATGGTGACAGTGATGATGAAGTTACCGGTGCAGGGCTTCGCCTAAGCACTACGATGACATGACCAAGGTATGTAACTATGGAGGGGGGCACTGCACACGGCTCAACAATGTCAACTTGTGTGTTCTAGGGTGCCCCCTTCCCATGTATATAAAGGAGGGAGGGGGGGAAGCCGACCGGCCTCTCTAGGCGTGCCAAGGGTGGAGGAGTCCTCCTCCTAGTGGGAGTAGGACTCCCCCTTTCCTAGTCCCACTAGGAATAGAAGGAAGAGGGGGAAGGAGAAAGGAAAGAGGGGGCGGCCCCCTCACCCAATTTGGATTGGTCTTGGGGGGGGCACCCCCTCCTAGGCTGCCTTCTCTCCTCTCCACTAAGGCCAATTAAGGCCCATATGCTCCGTGGGAGGGTTCCGGTAACCCCCGATACTCTGGTAAATGCCCGAACTCATCCGGAACCATTCCGATGTCCAAACATTGGCTTCCAATATATCGATCTTTATGTCTCGACCATTTCGAGACTCCTCGTCGTGTCTGTGATCACATCCGGGACTCTGAACTAACTTCGGTGCATCAAAACACATAAACTCATAATACCAATCGTCATCGAACGTTAAGCGTGCGGACCCGACGGGTTCGAGAACTATGTAGACATGACCGAGACATGTCTCCGGTCGATAACCAATAGAGGAACCTGGATGCTCATATTGATTCCTACATTTTCTATGAAGATCTTTATCGGTCAAACCGCATAACAATATACGTTGTTCCCTTTGTCATCAGTATGTTACTTGCCCGAGATTCGATCGTCGGTATCATCATACCTAGTTCAATCTCGTTACCGGCAAGTCTCTTTACTCGTTATGTAATACTTCATCCCGCAACTAACTCATTAGTTAGAATGCTTGCAAGGCTTATAGTGATGATTACCGAGAGGGCCAAGAGATACCTCCCCAAAACACGGAGTGACAAATCCTAATCTTGATAAACCCAACAAACACCTTCGGAGACACCTGTAGAGCACCTTTATAATAACCCTTTTATGTTGTGACGTTTGGTAGCACACAAAGTGTTCCTCCGATATTCGGGAGTTGCCTAGTCTCATAGTCTGAGGAACTTGTATAAGTCATGAAGAAAGCACTAGAAATAAAACTGACACGGTCATAATGCTAAGCTAACGGATGGGTCATGTCCATCACATCATTCTCCTAATGATGTGATCCCGTTCATCAAATGAAAACACATGTCTATGGTTAGGAAACATAACCATCTTTTATTAACGAGCTAGTCAAGTAGAGGCATACTAGGGACTATATGTTTTGTCTATGTATTCACACATGTACTAAGTTTTCGGTTAATACAACTCTAGCATGAATAATAAACATTTATCATGAATTAAGGAAATAAATAATAACTTTATTATTGACTCTAGGGCATATTTCCTTTAGTCTCCCACTTGCACTAGAGTCAATAATCTAGTTCATATCACCATGTGATTCAACACACATATTCACATCTATATGTGATTAGCACCCATAGCTCACATCGTCATGTGACCAACACCCAAAGGGTTTACTAGAGTCAATAATCTAGTTCACATTGCTATGTGATTAACACCCAAAGAGTACTAAGGTGTGATCATGTTTTGCTCGTGAGAGAAGTTTAGTCAACGGGTCTGTCACATTCAGAGCCGTATGTATGTTGCAAATATTCTATGTCTACAATGCTCTGCACGGAGCTACTCTAGCTAATTGCTCCCACTTTCAATATGTATCCAGATTGAGACTTAGAGTCATCTGGATCTGTGTAAAAGCTTGCATCAATGTAACTCTTTATGACGAGCTTTTTTATCACCTCCATAACCAAGAAATATTTCCTTAGTCCTCACTAAGGATAATCTTGACTGATGTCCAGTGATCTACTCCTAGATCAAAATTTTACTCCCTTTCCAATCTCAGGGCAGGGCACACAATAGGTTTGGTACACAACACATCATACTTTATAGAACCTATGACTGTGGCATAGGGCATGACTTTCACTCTCTTTCTATTTTCTGCCGTGGTCGGGCTTTGAGTCTCACTCAACTTTACACCTTGTAATACCCACAAGAACCCTTTCTTTGACTGATCCATTTTGAACTTCTTCAAAACTTTACCAAGGTATGTGCTTTGTGAAAGTCCAATTAAACGTCTTGATCTATCTCTATAGATCTTGATACCCATTATGTAAGCAACTTCACCGAGGTCTTTCATTGAAAAACTCTTATTCAAGTATCCCTTTATGCTATCTAGAAATTCTATATCATTTCCAATCAACAATATGCCATCCACATATAATATTAGAAATGCTACAGAGCTCCCACTCACTTTCTTGTAAATATAGGCTTCTCCAAAAGTCTGTATAAAACTATATGCTTTGATCACACTATCAAAGCGTTTATTCCAACTCCGAGAGGCTTGCACCAGTCCATAAATGTCACGCCCAATATGCGATACTATCCTAAAGAGACTCGAAGGTCCCACCAAGGATAGAACCGCATATTAAAACACTTTTGCAAGGTGGATATCATTACATCAACATTACATAATAGATGGGGATACATACAAAAGGCATTCAATGCCACATGAATAAATCATCATCTTACATAAGAGCACCATCCGACTACGGATGAAACACAAACAGAAACTCAAACGACATCCACCCTGCTAGCCCAGGCTGCCGACCTAGAACCTATCCCCTGATCGAAGAAGAAGTAGAAGAAGAACTCCAAAACACGCAAACATCACTCTCGCGTCATGATCATCGCATAACCTGTACCTGCAACTGTTGTTGTAGTAATCTGTGAGCCACGAGGACTTAGCAATCCCATTACCATGGGTATCAAGACTAGCAAAGCTTAATGGGGTAAGGAAGGGGTAAAGTGGTGAGATTGTAGCAGCGACTAAGCATATATGGTGGCTGACATACGCAAATAAGAGCGAGAAGAGAAGCAAAGGAACAGTCGTGAAGCTAGCAATGATCAAGAGGTGATCCTGAACTCCTACTTACGTCAAACATAACCCAAAACCATGTTCACTTCCCGGACTCCGCCGAGGAGAGACCATCACGGCTACACACGCGGTTGATGCGTTTTAATTTGGATCTGGTGTCAAATTATCTACAACCAGACATTAACAAATTCCCATCTGCCGCATAACCGCGGGCATGGCTTTCGAAAGTTTAAACCCTGCAGGGGTGTACCAACTTAGCCCATGATAAGCTCTCGCGATCAACGAAGGATATACCTTATCCCAGGAAGACCCGATCAGACTCGGAATCCCGGTTTACAAGACATTTTGACAATGGTAAAACAAGACCAGCAAAGCCGCCCGATGCGCCGACAATCCCGATAGGAGCTGCACATATCTCGTTCTCAGGGCAACACCGGATGAGACATCCTACGAGTAAAACCAGACCTCGAGTTTCCCCGAGGGGGCCCCGCAGTCTACTCGGTTCGGACCAACACTTAGACAAGCATTGGCTCGGGGGGGGGGGGCTAAAATAAATATGACCCTCGGGTTGGCCGACCCAAGGGAAAGGTATAGGTGGTGGTGAGGAAAATGGTAAAACCAAGGTTGGGCCTTGCTGGAGGAGTTTTATTCAAAGCGAGTTGTCAAGGGGGTCCCATAAATCACCCAACTGCGTAAGGAACGCAAAATCCGGGAACATAACACCGGTATGATGGAAACTAGGGTGGCAAGAGTGGAACAAAACACCAGGCATAAGGCCGAGTCTTCCACCCTTTACCAAGTATATAAATGCATTAATTAAATAAGAGATATTGTGATATCCCAAGATAATCCTGTCCACCATGGAGCAATCTTCAACTTCACCTGCAACTAACAACGCTATAAGAGGGGCTGAGCAAAGCGGTAACATAGACAAACAACGGTTTGCTAGGGAAGGTGAAAAAGGTTAGAGGCTGACATGGCAATTGGGAGGCTTGAAGAACAAGTGATAGGTAGCGCAGCAAAGCGATAGAACGAAGCAACTAGCATAGCAATGATAGTAGTGAGATCCAAGGCGACGGTCATCTTCCTGAAATCCCACAAGGAAGAAGAACGACTCCATGAAGAAGACGAACGGATGAAGCCGAACCAAGCGTAGACGAACGAATCCTCACGATCGCAACAAAACAGGAACTATCGAGAAGAAGCACACAATATGGTAAACACACCACACATAGACAAGACATGATGCACAACAAGCATGATGCATGACAAAGCTACATGAAGCTACTCATGGCAAGAGATGATGCATACAAGAGCAACACATCAAAGCAAGTATAAATGAGGCCGGAAACAACATATAACAATTCTGGTAAGTCCTCACATGCAAATTTTGAAATTGTTCCGGTCGTGGAATTGTCACGTCAGATGTCCTCGTGAAAGGACTTAGTTGTGGAGCCATAGCAGCTAGGAAGCTTGAAGGGGTTAATCGGGACAAAGGACACGAGAGGTTTTATACTAGTTCGGCCCCTTACAGTGAAGGTAAGGCCTACGTCTAGTTGGGTTGGTATTGATGTTTCGATGACCAGGGAGCGAGATATGCTATGTCTGGCTCTCGATGAGTTGTTTCTTGCCCTAAGTCGCCCGCAGGTCGTCCCCTTATATACACGGGTTGACGCCCTGCGGCTTATAGAGTCCCGGCCGGCTTATACACAATGTCCGGCTCGGTGACTAGTTAAGTCTACCTTATGATACAAGTATACTACTATGGCGGTTTACTACAATGGGCCTTAAGTCACCTGCGGGCCTTAAGCTCTCTATGAACCGCCATCTTCATACTTTGGTCTTGGGTTTCTCTCTGGTGAATCCTCTTTGCGTAACCCGGCCCCTCCTGGGTGGCTTACACAAATAGTTATATCCCCAACATTAGGCCCTAGATTGATTTGAACCTGTTCATGTCAATCTTAAAATACCTTATGAACTATCCTGCAGTCTTTTGTCTTGCACGAAGAATTTAACCCGCCGTGACGTCATCATCTGGATCCGGGTTAAATCACCATAACGTCATCTTTAATAAAACGTATTCTTATTCCGCCATATCTTCAACGGATCTTTTTCTTTACTGACTATCCCGAGAATCGAGGCGCCCGAGCCGCTGGATAATAAATGTTATCTCCTCGTTTTTCGCGCCCTCTCGGTTAGTCTTCTTTTATAAATAGGGCGACCTAGGTCTTTCCCCCAGTCGTCTTCTTCCTCTTGCCTTCTCCCGAGCTCTGCCGCCGCCACTGTCGAACCTTTGTCTTCACCGACTCAGGCCGCTGCATCAACCTGACTCTGACCAGAGATCGACAGTGAACCTCCGCAGCTCATCCGCATCCGTGAGTTCCTCTCATTCCCTTTCTCAGATCTGCATTAGGTCCTTGTTGAGTTCGTCGGTGTTCATCACTGCTCGACACCAAACCCTCGCTAGTTCCTTCCAATGCCCTGTTTAGATCGTAAAAACTACGTAGAACTGTTGCGGTGCTTGTTTGTGTTGATCTTGCATAAAAATAGATCTCCTTTCCCTTGTTCAGGAACCCTCTTCGAGTACACGAACTTCTCTGCCCCGTTTTAGGTCTAGAAAATTTCCTTTTAGAGCAATATTTTGATCCAGAGTAATAACTGTTATCTATGAAACTTGCTTTTATCACCCGGAAAACCTCTTCTGGTAAATGCCCTGAAGTACAACTGCCGAGGTGTCCGGCTTAAATAAATGACACAGAACCTTAATTGCTCCTCATGACCCGGAAAAATTGTGAACTGCACTTGATACTTGTAGCGGCTTAAGTATTGTTGCACAGTCATCCTTATATCATTAGGCCCCTCATTAAGCCGCCACTTTGAATAATCAGGATTCTTCCCCCGGGTTAAAATTGAACCGGATATTCTTGTTTTTCCATAGGCCAACTGCTGTGATGGCTCCTAAGGCTACCAAGGCCCCTATAACTTGCAATTGGGTTCCATCCATAGTTACCAATAGCAAACTAGCTGAGTTTGTAAAGTCCGGGCATCTGCCAAAAAAGGATGTCATGTCTTACCGTGCCCCTGACCCATCTGAAGAAAAGCCTCACCCCAAAGCAGGGGAAGTAATAATTTTTACGTATCATATGAGCCGTGGATTTGCTCCTCCCGGCTCAAAATTCTTCAGACAGGTTTTAAATTTCTTTGACCTTAGACCTCAAGACATCGGACCCAATTCCGTGTCAAATATTTGCAATTTCCAAGTCTTCTGTGAGGTGTACCTGGGAGAGGAGCCAAGTCTGCTTTTGTTCAGGGAACTTTTTTACATGAACCGACAAAATGAACGTGCCAACGGGCCCAGTCTTGAGCTTGGCGGCATCTCAATCCAGCGACGGAGAGACTGTCTTTTCCCTTATGCTGAGTTGCCGAGTCACCCAAAATCTTGGAACCAGACGTGGTTCTACTATCAGGACACTTCTCCGGCTGATGAAAAACCTTTGCCCGGCTTTCACGCCCTGCGCCTTGAGTCTAACCATCAGCTACCAGACAAGTTGACAACCCTTGAACGCGTGCCTCTCAATTCCACCATATGGAAGATTAAAGCTCTCTTGGGAAAAGGATTTGAACGGCATCGATCTGGTCCGAGTCTGGGTCACTTGGCGGATACTTCCATTAAGCCGCCATCCCGGCTTAATGTGTACTTATACAGGCGAAAAGAATGATCCGTTACGCCATAGTCCTGATGACTTACCAGATGATGTGGTGGATGCTATGACCCAATCACTGCTGAAATAGGGCATTGTGACCAGCAACGCCTTCGGCTTACTCCCATTTTGCAAGAATAACCCGACCCCTGCAGTAAGTTATCAGTCGTAACAAATACTTATTGCCATATTATACCTTTCTTGATACTCATAATTCCTTAACTTTTTCCACAGGCCGATGATGACTTCTGGAAAGCCAAATATTACCATGAGGCTGCCAAACAAGCCAGGACGACCAAGAAAGCTGAAAGGAAAGCCGCCAAGGCGGGAACCTCAAAGAAGAAGAAACCCAGCGCCTCCGACTTACTCAATTTGGAGGATATCTCTTCGGATGATGAAGAGGTAATCTTTAAATTTTCTTAAGTTCCTTGTTATCACCTGTCTGACATTCTATCCCTTCAGGAGGATACGGGGAATAGTCGAGCAGCCAATGAAGAGGTAACTATAATCTCCTCCAACTCAGAGCCTTTGCCAAAGCGAAAGACCCGAAGGGTGACCCGGAAAGTAAGATTTTCACATGCACTTGCTTATCAAGACCCTCAATTTATTTTGAAGCAACAACAGTTTGAGAACCGGAGGCAGACCCGGAACAACAAGGATGTAGAACTCTCCTCCGGCTTACCTGATGTAACCAGGAAGCGTCGTACCGAGGTTATCTCCGATTTACGTTCTGTCTTACCTTTAGCAGGCTTAATTCGTCAACCTCTCAATTCATCTGACTCCAACTATCAGGATACCTCTCCTTCTTCCGGCGAATCCATGCAGTCAAATATGCCGACTTTCAAAACTGCTCCCGGGTAATGTAAACTTATGCACTTTTTGCTTTATCCATGCTTAACAGCATGCAAGTGAAGCCCAGTAAACGGGCAAAGAAAAATAAGCCGTCTGAAGAACCGGTCGTGGCTGAACCGGTGATCAATGCGTCTATTCCAGTCAACTCTACCCATCAGCCGCCGCCTGATCCAGCTTCTGATATTCCAATGCCAACCTCTGATCCACCCGCTGAAGATACTCTCCACACAAGTGACCTGGAGACTCCTAGCCCAGTCAAAACAAATGAACCGGAAGTTGAAATTGTGAAGTCTCAGTTTGTTGAACCAGGGCGGCCTCCCGTCCTTGCCAAATGTATCGCCAAGGAAGAATTTGCTCAACACCGAAAAGCCAAGCAGGACATCACTGATTATACTCACCTAAGCATTGGTGATATAGTCTCGGGCTATCTGAATCAGGTTCAAAATAGCCGTGACCTGGAAATTGACATGGTGAAACAAATACAACACAAATCTGAGGTATAACTTATATTTTTTACCTGAGTCTTACATACTGTACCAGCCCCCAAGTCTATTGCTTATGAACAAATATGTTGTAGACTTTTAGAAATCTGCCTGACCTGTTAACTTATCCGACTTAAAAAGAAGTCACTTAACCCGGTTATAACATACGGTTTTTAAATTTGCAATACACATTAGCCCCCAAGTGTCAAGTATCCTTACTTGTAAGGTGCTGGAGACGTAATATGTGTGACCCGGCAGGATAAAGTTACAAAATTCTTCAGCATACATTAGCCCCCAAGTGTCAAGTATCATTACTTGTAAGGTGCTTGAGACTTAATATGTGTGACCCGGCAGGATAAAGTTAAAAAATTCTTCAGCATACATTAGCCCCCAAGTGCCAAGTATCTTTACTTGTAAAGTGCTCGGGACTTGAATGTTACCTTACTATAATCCTTACCATAACCTGGTGTCAATGCAGGCTGCCATAAGTCAATTTGAATCAGAGCTTGCTACCCTGAAGAGCCGTCTGGAAACTCAAGAGCTTGAGACGCAGAAGGCTAACTCCAAATTTGAATTTAGTGTCTCTGAAAATGAGAAACTAGAGAAGAATTTTGAATCGGAGAAGAAAACTTGGGCTGATGAGAAGGCTTCCTTGGTGACTCGGGCCGAGACAGCCGAAGCATCTCTTGCCGAAGCAACAACCGAGCTGTCCGACTTAAAACAGCAGATATCGCAAATGGTCTCAGCCATCTTTGGTAAGTTATTGTAAACCAGCCTTTAAACATTGTAACCTTACAATGATGATTGTAATAATTACTTCTGGCTGACTGTTACGCTTGTGCACATATAGGCTCCAGGAGTGTCAATCTGAAGCAGAACACGCTGATCAAGCTTAAAGCAGTTTATACGCTAGTGGAACAACTATACTCCGGGACACAACATGCCTTGGCCGTTATAGCCTTATCAACTCCACATCCCCGCCTTCTGCAAGATGTATTGAAGAGCCTTGCCCTTCTACCTCAGCGGATCCAAGACTTAAGGCGTTCATCCTCAAGAGCCGGGGCCGTAGCCGCATTGAGCCGGGCAAAAGCATGGCTCCCAGAACTAGACCCGGCAGACCTTGCTCTTGGATACCCGATGTAACACCCCGGTGTAATGATGCTACAGTAACCCCTGGGGTTAAGTTAATCTTTTTGCTAAACATGTTCCTGATCATAATTGTCTCCTTTCTCTTTTAAATTCCAATTGAATTCAAATTCAAATTTTGTCTGAAATTCAAAATGCTCAAACATGAAAATAAAAATGTTCATCATGTGCAGAATAATCCACAACTACTATTGGTGGTGAACCAACATTTTTGCAAAAAGGTTTGAGTGGCCTAAGCTACTTCAAACAGTGGCCTAAGAAATAAATTAAATGCCTTTTTAATTTATGAAAATGGCAAACTATTTCTAAAGCCTCATAATCTTTTTTTGGCAGTGCCTAATAATTCTTTGAGATTATTTTGTCCAATGGCATAATCTTTTGCAAGGTCTTTATTGGCTAAAAGAAAAAGAAAAGAAAATGCAAAAGCTGTTTAAAAAAAGGAAAAGAAGAGGGGGTGGGAGAGCCCTGGCCTCCCCTTGGGCCTCGGCGACCCGCAGCCCCCTGCCCCCCCTGCCCCTGGGCGTAAGGCCGCAGAGACAGGCCCAGCTGGCCGTCGGCCCATCCCAGCCGGCCCACTCCCCCTTTCCTGTCGCTCTCCCCCTCCTCCTGTTCTTCCGACCGGGCGAGGCAGAGCGCGCCCGTCCCCGCCGGACCCGCCTCACCGGCATCGCCCGAGCGAGGGGATAAGGCTTGCGCCTCCTCGCCTCCTCGATCCCCGCCTCCAGTTGCACCACCCACTCCACCTGCTCTTTCCCCCCCACCCTGTCTCGCTCGCCCGCCTCTCCCGAGCGCGCTCGCCGCCGTTCTCCGTCGTCACCGCGGCCACAGCCACCGCCTCGCTCCGCCGTCTTGTCGTGAAGCTCCGCCGGGGTCGACTCCGTCGTCTGGTGCCCCCAGGTGGAGCTGGGAAGCACCGCTGACGTCGCACGAGCTCGTCCCCTTCCGCCCTTGTCGCCGGCGAGATCCCTCGAATTCCGGCTTCCCCTGCGCTCCTAAACTACCAAGGGCCATCGGCGTGCCGCTCGGTGAGCTCTCCTACCTTCTCCCTCTCCTTGCCTACTTGGCGCGCCCCCTAGCTGCTTCCCCACGTGCGCCCGAACGCAGCGCCGCGGAGCTCGTCGCCGGCGAGACTCCGGTGACCTTTTGGTCACGGGCTCAAGCCCGTTGGACTCGCCGCACCACGGGGATCCTCCCCAGCCCTTACTTTCGTTCCGTAGCACGCTGCTTCGCCTTCGCCATCACACGCCCGAAGGTCGTCGCCGCCTTTTCCGTCGCCGGCGATGCTCCGGTCGTCCCCGATGCCAGTCATCGTCACCATCGAGTGCGCGGTGCCGGGCCGCGCCCTTAGGTCCAAGCCGTAGGTCCGGAGGCCCCCTGTAGCGCGGCTCCGGCCAACTCCGGCGAGGCGCCGCCGTCGCCTTGGTCGCCGGAGCCCTCCCCGGCGCAGCCACCAACATGGATGCGTGGGCCCCATCACCTGAGTCACTGACGCTGGGCCCCACGGGACCCTGTTGACTGGTTTGACCAGTCAACATGCTGACTGGGCTTCTCTGTGACACTGACATGCGGGCCCCACCACGTAATTAGATTAACTAAACCGGTTTTATAAATAAAACTAATTAGTTAACCTAACCAGTCACTGACTGCTGGGGCCCACGCCCCCTAACTAACCCTGTTAGCTTAGTTAAGCCTCTGTTAGACAGAGAGGCTGACAGGTGGGTCCCACCTGTCAGTTTGACTGGTCAGCAGAGCTGACGCAATGCTGACGTCACTACTGGCGCAATAAACCTTTTCTGCTTTTAAAATAATTCAGAAATTGGTTTAAACTTTGAAAATCCGTAACTTTTAAACCGTAGCTCGGATGAAAATGTTTTCTATATGAAAGTTGCTCAGAAAAATCCAACGAATCCGAATATGCGGTCCGTTCATTTGTCACATGCCCCTAGCATGCTGAACATGGAACTTTCCCCCTCCGGTCATCTGTCTGACACAGGTCCGGAACCGGGAACACCTTCCCGGTTGTTTTCCCCCTTCACCTATAACGTCTAGGACCGCGTTAGAGCACGCTTAGCGCTACGTATCGTCATGTCATGCTTAGTGTTACCTCTGTTTGCTATGTATTTACTGTTTCTTCCCCCTCTTCTCTCCGGTAGACCCCGAGGCCGCTGATGCCCCGGTGATCGACTACGTCGTCGACAACGACCCCTCCTTGCCAGATCAACCAGGCAAGCCCCCCCTTTGATCATCCCGATATCGCCCATTCCATTCTCTCATGCTTGCATTAGATTTTGCTATTGTTATTGTTTGCTCCTATTCTGATGCATAGCCTCCTTTTGTAACCTGCTTATTGTTACCTTACCGGCTTATCCTAAACTGCTTAGTATAGGTTGGTTAGTGATCCATCAGTGACCCCCACCTTGTCCTTGTTGCCCCTGCTTCATCATTGAAGACCCGATCAACGGGATCGAAGACCAGGCCCCTGCACCGCACATCACTTTCCCCTTAGTTGCTCGACACTACTGGGTTACTATCGAGTGCCCAGGGTGAGACCTCTACAACACTTCTGATGTTAACCCTGTAGTGTAGCTATTCGGTCGTGGTCATCGAGGGTGATTTCCTCTTTAACCACTTCCGATACGACTCTGTCGTGCAACCCCTCAAGTGTGAACCTTGAGGGTGATTCCTCTATGTTCACCTTGATGATTACATTGAGTGGAACCCACCGAGGGTGATTCCTTGGGTTTTCCTCTTGATGTTTGGACACACGGATACTTGGACTTTACAACTGTTACTTGGAAAGTGATGTGGAGACGGGTTGACCTGGAAGGTGCCCGTGAGATAATTACGAGGCGTGGCCGGGCATTCTTAGCCCTTGCCGCAAGTCCTCGAGACGGGGCAACGGGGTCACCTCTTTCGTGAGTCTCTGCTTGTTACCACGCGTTCCTAATCCACTACGATTTGGATATTTGATCCGAGGGGCCTCTGGCCTGATAGCATAACCATCACGTGGGCATAGTATGGGCGTTCTGCGTCGTATGCATCAGCCGAAGCTTAATAGACGTCAGCGACGGAGCGGCGCGCGCCGGGTTGGACTGGTAAGCTCCTGCCTTTTTAGGGAGGTAGCTAGGTCTGCTCACCGGCCGCGTTCGCAACGTGCAGGAGTTTCCGGGGAGATGGCCCATGACCCCTGGGGGCATAGGTTTAGTCCGGCGTGCTGACCTCTCTGTTAAGTCTAGGTCGGGTTGCGGCGTATTGTTTGGCCGAGGCCGGGCATGACCCTGGAAAGTGTGTCCGGCCGGAGTCAATCGAGCGTGGTGGGTAAGTTGGTGCACCCCTGCAGGGAAGAAAACATCTATCGATAGCCTGTCCTACGGTAACGGACACTTGGAGTTGTATCCCGATCGATACAACTAGAACTGGATACTTGTGATGAGAACTGGATGGTGATGAGGATTTGATTGTGATGATAACTGGATAGTATGGCTCTGGGATTGCTTTCTCGCAGGGAGTCGAGAAAGGATCTCTGGCCGAGGTTGATAACACTACTACCACTTTACTTTATGCTACTCTACTCCCTCTTGTTTGCTGCAAGATGGTGGTTTCCAGAAGATGCTAGTCTTCGATAGGCCTAGGCCTTCTCTCTATTCTGGCATTTCTGCAGCCCAGTCCACATATACAACCCCTCTTTGATAATGTTGCATCTGTAGTGTAGATCCTTACTTGCGAGTACTTTGGATGAGTACTCACGGTTGCTTTGTTCCCCTTTTTTTTCCTTCTTTCTTCTTTCTGGTTGTTGCAACCAGATGGTGGAGTCCAGGAGCCAGATGCCACCTTTGACGACGGCTGCTACCCCGAGGGTGCCCACTACCACGTGACGGACGCCGACGACCAAGAGTAGTTAGGAGGATCCCAGGCAGGAGGCCTTGCCTTTTCGATCGTTGTTGTTTTGTGCTAGCCTTCTTAAGGCAAACTTGTTTAACTCATGTCTGTGCTCAGATATTGTTGCTTCTGCTGACTCGTTTGTATTCAAGCTGATGTATTCGAGCCCTCGAGGCCCCTGTCTTGTAATATAAAGCTTGTATTATTTTAACTTGTGTCTAGAGTTGTGTTGTGATATCTTCCCGTGAGTCCTTGATCTTGATCGTACACATTTGCGTGTATGATTAGTGTACGATTGAATCGAGGGCGTCACAAGTTGGTATCAGAGCCGACTGCCTGTAGGTAGCCCCCTTTCCAACTACTTGGCCGAAGTTGAGTCTAGTCACTGAAAAACTTTTACTAACACTGGCTGTGTGTCTTACGGGCCCACATCGCCATTGGGTGGTATTATGATCTTTTATTCCTCGTCTATACTCTGGGACTCTGATCTCTCGTCTATTCGGGTTAAACGATTTTACTAACTCTAACGCTAGGTTCTCGCAATGACTTCCTCCCGGAGAGCCCCTTCCTTCCAGATGATCACCTGCTCCCCCAGAAGCCTTCGAAGATACTCTCCGATGTTCGCTCGAGAACTTGTGCTCATCACTTTTGCGATTCCCTTCCACCATCAACCCCTATGGAAAACTACATACACTTGCCATTCATACAATCACTCCTCGATGCTCTTGTTATTACAAGATGCCCCAAAATTCTCTATTGTTTCGAGAATCCTTTGAGCTTACTGCCTTGCAGTTCTTTGCCCCATGAATACCCCCCTTCGAATAATTCCTCGCACTCACCGAGGATCCGTTCATCCTCAGTTGTTCGTGTGATTCTCAAAATTCTTTGAAATACTATCTGATCTTCCAAAAATCCTCAGCAACCTGTTGCTGTTGAAATTCTTGTTTGCTTGCATTATGGTTAATTCCATATTTCAAGTAATCTTCATTGACATCCTCTGTCACTATCCTTTTGAGTCCGTTGATTCAATATGTTGCGGATGCTCGCAATCCTCAGTCGGATCATAGAATTCATCCTTCCGGCTTGGACGTCATTTGACCAAGAGCTATTTCTCGACCAATCGATTTGTTATCGATTGTATCCCTAAGGCTATTCAACTTACTTATCTTTTGATCAAAGCATCTGCTTCTGATCTTCTATTTTTGAAATCATGATTTCTTTGCATTTAAGCATCGAATTATTCAGATGTTTCTATTATCCGAAGCCTTTGCATTCTGTCTTCATCTGATTGATTACCGATACTCACATCAACTCTGTCGTGAATCGCCAGATCCATTGTTGGGTTGTTATCCGACAGTGTCCTTCACATCCAAAATCTTATCAGTATTTCCCTGATACATAATACCTTCAGTATATTGTATCATCTGCTTTGACTTCGATACTCTGCTTTCGAACTCGTATCTTTTGCTTGGTTGATGGTTGTATAGATTCATAAAAATGCCCTGATGGGTTGAACTTATGCCTTCCGTAATCCGAGTGAACCCGAGAGTTCTCACGAGTCTTACTCTTCTGGTACTTCGCCAGATAAATCCTCTGCACTACATTTTCTTTGAAAAACGAGGAGTGAATGAAAGGTTATGCATTGAAGAAGTGGGAGTCGACCTTGAACCCTTGTGTTCATGCCCATGGACCCGATGTAGAACTTATCGTGGAAGCTGCTCGTAAATATGATTACCCTTTTTTATAAGTTCATCTTGTATCGGTGGTTTGATCATTCGTAACCATGGTTCCGACCCTAGTTTCTCCTTAACTCCATTTCCCGGACAAGTTAAAATACTTGTCTTCTGCAGATCATTTCATATGTCTAACCTCTATTTTTGATCTACCTCAAGTATTGCCCCTTGTTATCTCAAGTATATTGTGTCATTGCACTACCACTTGTGAATTCTCATTGGAATGATACTCCATCACATCATTCCTAGCCTGATCGGCTATATCATTATCAAGCTAATTTTAACTATACTATCCGGTCCTTCTTCTGGAGCACAACTTCCGACGACGAGCTATGCTTACGTCAATCTTCCTCATCTTATCATTCCTCCTTGAACAACAAGCTCGAATCCGAGCTTGTGTCGTATACGTGGTTCCAATAGCCTTTGCTTCAACATTCCTTTTGCTTGATGTCGTTGCTGTTCGATGGCATCTTCATAGAGCCTCTCGACAAAGGCGTCATGATCAGCATCAACATTTTGACTTCTGTTGAAATGACAATTGAATTCATGGTGAGAAATACCATCCTTGACCTTCAATGATTTGAATTATCATTAACAACCCCCTTATCTCCTTTCCAACACATGTTGATCATGTCTTGGTTATACCTTGGACTCCTTGCTATTCATGCAATCGTTCTTTGAGTATTTCTTGTGATCTTCAACTCCAGCCCCTACTTGTAACACCAAGTTAATGCTACCTCGAAGCATGACTGAGGTGTTCCGAATATCAACCATGAACATTGGAAGCACACTGTCGAGTGTTTCTTGATCTATTATCCAAACACCATTGTATGGGTAATATCATGATTATCCCCTCGCCCCCTTTATCTAAATGATATTTAAACTTGTTGTCATATCATGTATATCCTGCTCCGCTTCCCCTTGGGAGGGATATAATCCCAACTCTTATGAGTAAACACATCTTCCCTTCCTTTGGGTTGTTGATTCGATAAACACATTTTCCTTTCCATTGGTTTGCTCAACCTTTCTTGTGATCTATATATGTTATAAGCAGAAATAATTCCCTGCTTATGGAAACACCTCGGTTTACAACTCTGTCAGTGTGACCCTGTTACTATTGCTGACGACATCCTGGTAACCACCGATGGACGAGAACTTTGCCTATTGGTCCGCCTCGTCTTGCGAGCAGGAGAATGGTTCTCTTCATCCCTCGCCCTTGGTACCAACGTTGTTGCCAACATAATTGACAGAGAAGGTGATGAAAGAAGCGCATGACACCCCTCTCTCTATTCATCCGGGAAGTACCAAGATGTATCTTGACATCCGTCAGAAGTACTGGTGGTCTAAGATGAAGCAAGACATTGCTCGATATATTGAAGAATGTGACGTTTGTCGTCGCGTCAAAGCAGAACATCAAAAACCGGCTGGACTTCTACAACCGCTTCCGATTCCTGAATGGAAGTGGGATAAGATCCAAATGGACTTCGACACTGGCCTTCCCAAGTCTCAGAAAGGTAACGATGCTATCTTTGTCGTCATCGACCAATTCTTGAAGGTTGCTCACTTTCTGCCAGTCAAGGAGACTATCACTGCTAGTCAATTGGCAACCTTGTATATCTCCCGAATTGTGTCACTCCACGGCATTCCGAAGGAGATCAGTTCAGACCGCGGCAGTATTTTCACTTCTAAGTTCTGGGATAGTTTCCAAGAGGCAATGGGAACTCGTATTACCTGGAGCACTGCTTATCATCCCCAATCCCAAGGCCAAGTCGAGCGAGTCAATCAAATTCTTGAAGACATGCTTCGAGCTTGTGTTATTTCTTTCGGCAAGAAGTGGGAAGAATCTCTCCCTTATGCGGAGTTCTCTTATAACAACAGCTATCAAGCCAGCTTGAAGATGGCACCCTTCGAAGTGCTCTATGGACGTAAGTGCCGAACCCCTCTGAATTGGTCAGAAACTGGGGAATGGGCACTCATTGGTCCGGACATTATTCAACAAGCTGAAGAGCAGGTTCGCATTGTCCGGGATAATCTCAAGGCGGCCCAATCCCGCCAGAAGAGCAACTATGACCGGAAACACTGGGGTTCAACTTACCAACCTGGTGAACAAGCTTATCTGCGTGTCACTCCTTTGAGAGGCACTCATCGGTTCGGAGTCAAGGGAAAGTTAGCTCCTCGCTACATTGGTCCCTTCCGTATTCTCGCCCGTCGTGGACTGGTGGCTTATCAATTGGAGTTGCCACCTCAGTTCTCTCATGTCCATGACGTCTTCCATGTGTCGCAACTTCGTCGATGCTTCAAGGATCCGGAACGTGAAGTGGATCCGGAATTGATTGAAATTCAAGATGATCTCACATACAAGGAGCATCCGATCTGCATTCTTGAAGAAGCTGAACGTCGAACCCGCCAGAAGGTTACTAAGTTCCTCAAGGTGCAATGGTCGAATCATACTAAAGAGGAAGCCACTTGGGAACGCGAAGATAACCTCCAGGCTGAATACCCCGATCTTTTCCCTTCTACCTCTTAATTCTCGGGACGAGAATTTCTTTTAGAGGAGGAGAGTTGTAACACCCCGGTGTAATGATGCTACAGTAACCCCTGGGGTTAAGTTAATCTTTTTGCTAAACATGTTCCTGATCATAATTGTCTCCTTTCTCTTTTAAATTCCAGTTGAATTCAAATTCAAATTTTGTCTGAAATTCAAAATGCTCAAACATGAAAACAAAAATGTTCATCATGTGCAGAATAATCCACAACTACTATTGGTGGTGAACCAACATTTTTGCAAAAAGGTTTGAGTGGCCTAAGCTACTTCAAACAGTGGCCTAAGAAATAAATTAAATGCCTTTTTAATTTATGAAAATGGCAAACTATTTCTAAAGCCTCACAATCTTTTTTTGGCAGTGCCTAATAATTCTTTGAGATTATTTTGTCCAATGGCATAATCTTTTGCAAGGTCTTTATTAGCTAAAAGAAAAAGAAAAGAAAATGCAAAAGCTGTTTAAAAAAAAGGAAAAGAAGAGGGGGTGGGAGAGCCCTGGCCTCCCCTTGGGCCTCGGCGACCCACAGCCCCCTGCCCCCCCTGCCCCTGGGCCTAAGGCCGCAGAGACAGGCCCAGCTGGCCGTCGGCCCATCCCAGCCGGCCCACTCCCCCTTTCCTGTCGCTCTCGCCCCTCCTCCTGTTCTTCCGACCGGGCGAGGCAGAGCGCGCCCGTCCCCGCCGGACCCGCCTCGCCGGCATCGCCCGAGCGAGGGGATAAGGCTTGCGCCTCCTCGTCTCCTCGATCCCCGCCTCCACTTGCACCACCCACTCCACCTGCTCTTTCCCCCCCACCCTGTCTCGCTCGCCCGCCTCTCCCGAGCGCGCTCGCCGCCGTTCTCTGTCGTCACCGCGGCCACAACCACCACCTCGCTCCGCCGTCTTGTCGTGAAGCTCCGCCGGGGTCGACTCCGTCGTCTGGTGCCCCCAGGTGGAGCTGGGAAGCACCGCTGACGTCGCACGAGCTCGTCCCCTTAGCCGGCGAGATCCCTCGAATTCCGGCTTCCCCTGCGCTCCTAAACTACCAAGGGACATCGGCGTGCCGCTCGGTGAGCTCTCCTACCTTCTCCCTCTCCTTGCCTACTTGGCGCGCCCCCTAGCTGCTTCCCCACGTGCGCCCGAACGCAGCGCCGCGGAGCTCGTCGCCGGCGAGACTCCGGTGACCTTCTAGTCACGGGCTCAAGCCCGTTGGACTCGCCGCACCACGGGGATCCTCCCCAGCCCTTCCTTTCGTTCCGTAGCACGCTGCTTCGCCTTCGCCATCACACGCCCGAAGGTCGTCGCCGCCTTTTCCGTCGCCGGCGATGCTCCGGTCGTCCCCGACGCCAGTCATCGTCACCATCGAGTGCGCGGTGCCGGGCCGCGCCCTTAGGTCCAAGCCGTAGGTCCGGAGGCCCCCTGTAGCGCGGCTCCGGCCAACTCCGGCGAGGCGCCGCCGTCGCCTTGGTCGCCGGAGCCCTCCCCGGCGCAGCCACCAACATGGATGCGTGGGCCCCATCACCTGAGTCACTGACGCTGGGCCCCACGGGACCCTGTTGACTGGTTTGACCAGTCAACATGCTGACTAGGCTTCTCTGTGACACTGACGTGCGAGCCCCACCACGTAATTAGATTAACTAAACCGGTTTTATAAATAAAACTAATTAGTTAACCTAACCAGTCACTGACTGCTAGGGCCCACGCCCCCTAACTAACCCTGTTAGCTTAGTTAAGCCTCTGTTAGACAGAGAGGCTGACAGGTGGGTCCCACCTGTCAGTTTGACTGGTCAGCAGAGCTGACGCAATGCTGACGTCACTACTGGCGCAATAAACCTTTTCTGCTTTTAAAATAATTCAGAAATTGGTTTAAACTTTGAAAATCCGTAACTTTTAAACCGTAGCTCGGATGAAAATGTTTTCTATATGAAAGTTGCTCAGAAAAATCCAACGAATCCGAATATGCGGTCCGTTCATCTGTCACATGCCCCTAGCATGCTGAACATGGAACTTTCCCCCACCGGTCATCTGTCTGACACAGGTCCGGAACCGGGAACACCTTCCCGGTTGTTTTCCCCCTTCACCTATAACGTCTAGGACCGCGTTAGAGCACGCTTAGCGCTACGTATCGTCATGTCATGCTTAGTGTTACCTCTGTTTGCTATGTATTTACTGTTTCTTCCCCCTCTTCTCTCCGGTAGACCCCGAGGCCGCTGATGCCCCGGTGATCGACTACGTCGTCGACAACGACCCCTCCTTGCCAGATCAACCAGGCAAGCCCCCCCTTTGATCATCCCAATATCGCCCATTCCATTCTCTCATGCTTGCATTAGATTTTGCTATTGTTATTGTTTGCTCCTATTCTAATGCATAGCCTCCTTTTGTAACCTGCTTATTGTTACCTTACCGGCTTATCCTAAACTGCTTAGTATAGGTTGGTTAGTGATCCATCAGTGACCCCCACCTTGTCCTTGTTGCCCCTGCTTCATCATTGAAGACCCGATCAACGGGATCGAAGACCAGGCCCCTGCACCGCACATCACTTTCCCCTTAGTTGCTCGACACTACTGGGTTACTATCGAGTGCCGAGGGTGAGACCTCTACAACACTTCTGATGTTAACCCTGTAGTGTAGCTATTCGGTCGTGGTCATCGAGGGTGATTTCCTCTTTAACCACTTCCGATACGACTCTGTCGTGCAACCCCTCAAGTGTGAACCTCGAGGGTGATTCCTCTACGTTCACCTTGATGATTACATTGAGTGGAACCCACCGAGGGTGATTCCTTGGGTTTTCCTCTTGATGTTTGGACACACGGATACTTGGACTTTACAACTGTTACTTGGAAAGTGATGTGGAGACGGGTTGACCTGGAAGGTGCCCGTGAGATAATTACGAGGCGTGGCCGGGCATTCTTAGCCCTTGCCGCAAGTCCTCGAGACGGGGCAACGGGGTCACCTCTTTTGTGAGTCTCTGCTTGTTACCGCGCGTTCCTAATCCACTACGATTTGGATATTTGATCCGAGGGGCCTCTGGCCTGATAGCACTAACCATCACGTGGGCATAGTATGGGCGTTCTGCGTCGTATGCATCAGCCGAAGCTTAATAGACGTCAGCGACGGAGCGGCGCGCGCCGGGTTGGACTGGTAAGCTCCTGCCTTTTTAGGGAGGTAGCTAGGTCTGCTCACCGGCCGCGTTCGCAACGTGCAGGAGTTTCCGGGGAGATGGCCCATGACCCCTGGGGGCATAGGTTTAGTCCGGCGTGCTGACCTCTCTGTTAAGTCTAGGTCGGGTTGCGGCGTATTGTTTGGCCGAGGCCGGGCATGACCCTGGAAAGTGTGTCCGGCCGGAGTCAATCGAGCGTGGTGGGTAAGTTGGTGCACCCCTGCAGGGAAGAAAACATCTATCGATAGCCTGTCCTACGGTAACGGACACTTGGAGTTGTATCCCGATCGATACAACTAGAACTGGATACTTGTGATGAGAACTGGATGGTGATGAGGATTTGATTGTGATGATAACTGGATAGTATGGCTCTGGGATTGCTTTCTCGCAGGGAGTCGAGAAAGGATCTCTGGCCGAGGTTGATAACACTACTACCACTTTACTTTATGCTACTCTACTCCCTCTTGTTTGCTGCAAGATGGTGGTTTCCAGAAGATGCTAGTCTTCGATAGGCCTAGGCCTTCTCTCTATTCTGGCATTTCTGCAGCCCAGTCCACATATACAACCCCTCTTTGATAATGTTGCATCTGTAGTGTAGATCCTTACTTGCGAGTACTTTGGATGAGTACTCACGGTTGCTTTGTTCCCCTTTTTTTTCCTTCTTTCTTCTTTCTGGTTGTTGCAACCAGATGGTGGAGTCCAGGAGCCAGATGCCACCTTTGACGACGGCTGCTACCCCGAGGGTGCCCACTACCACGTGACGGACGCCGACGACCAAGAGTAGTTAGGAGGCTCCCAGGCAGGAGGCCTTGCCTTTTCGATCGTTGTTGTTTTGTGCTAGCCTTCTTAAGGCAAACTTGTTTAACTCATGTCTGTGCTCAGATATTGTTGCTTCCGCTGACTCGTTTGTATTCAAGCTGATGTATTCGAGCCCTCGAGGCCCCTGGCTTGTAATATAAAGCTTGTATTATTTTAATTTGTGTCTAGAGTTGTGTTGTGATATCTTCCCGTGAGTCCTTGATCTTGATCGTACACATTTGCGTGTATGATTAGTGTACGATTGAATCGAGGGCGTCACACCCGAGTCTAAAGGAAGACGGCAATGCCTTTGATGATCATGACTTCACCGCTTGCGTCAAAGCCATACGTCCGGTGGCCACCCTTATCGGAAATGACACAGACCTCAGCAAGTATGCGTCGGCTTATGACAGTAACAACCGGAAAATCCCAAACGCTCCATATGATCAAATCAGCCTGATCCCTCCAATTCGTAAGCATACTTTTGCCCCTGAAGTGGACCCGACCGGTTTAATGTATGCTGAAGCTGAATTTGAAGCTTTGAGCGGCATTGATTGGGCCTCATCAACTTTCCAGGACAAAATAGCCGACGGAGAAGCGGAGAAGGATAACCCAGAGCCCTCAAGCCCGCCGAAGGAGTGAATCGCCAGGTGTTTGGCCAAAAAACAATGCTTCATCAATTCAGACTCGGGGAGTCTTGTAATAGGGTAGAAATACCCTCCCTATGCCTGTCATGCCTTTGTGCATGTTCTTACCGCTTAATACTTTCCGTAAGCCGCCATGGCTGTATATTTCTTCCTTGGTGTTTTAAATTTTGCTTTCCTTATCATGCGACCCTTTGATAGTCTTTCCGGCTCATACAATGCTCACCCGGCCCACAACAACCTGTGGTGATGAATTTTTAAACCGGCAAGACAAAAAACATCTCATAATGCTTTCCACAAAGTTTCAGGATTATCAAAATACTTTACAGGCTTCTGATTCGGATACGATCAGGAAACCGTTGCAAAGGGGTTAAGCTAAGATTCGGATACGATCATATAGCCCCCAGTGGCTTGGCGATGCCGATCAAGTGGGTATCGACAGCTATGTTCTCTTTGGTTCGAATACGACCTATGTTTGAACATGAAGCCCCCAAGTGACCATAGGATTTGTTTAATGACGCTGATTCGTATACGATCCACGTCAGACCTAAAGGGGTTAAGCTATGATTCAAATATGGTCAAGAAGCCCCCAAGTAGGTTTGGCAAGTATGCCGATCAAGTGGGTATCGACAGCTATGTTCTCTTTGGTTCGGATACGACCTATGTTTGAACAGGAAGCCCCCAAGTGATCATGGCTAGATTCAGATATGATCATAAGCCGGACCAAAGGTAAAGCCGGATTCAGATATGATCCGGTCCCTGTTGGTTGTTTCCACCACCTGTCAAAAAGACATACACACTTTTTTGAGGGTGAAAAAAGGACAGAGGTCCTGCTTTATTACTTTATATAATATATACATTGTCAAAAAATATATACATCTAAAGAGCCGATGGCTTAAGTATAATAAGGCCGAAGATGGGCTATATTCCACTGTCGGCGGGTCTCTTCCTCCGATTTACCTGAGTCTTTGTGCTCTCGAATATCAATGAGGTAGTATGACCCGTTGTGCAGATTCTTGCTGACCACAAAGGGTCCTTCCCAAGGAGGGGATAGCTTGTGCATATCGGACTCATCTTGGATGAGCCGGAGCACTAAATTGTCTTCCTGAAATGTTCTGCTCCTGACCCGGCGGCTGTGATAACGACGAAGGTCTTGTTGGTAAATCGCCGAGCGGGCTATTGCCAAGTCTCGCTCCTCATCTAGCAAGTCAAGTGCCTCTTCTCGAGCCTTTTCATTATCAGCCTCAACGTAAGCCGCCACATGGGGCGAATCATGCCGGATATCACTTGGCGGAACTGCCTTTGCTCCATAAACCATGAAAAAGGTGTATAACCCGTGGATCTGTTAGGCGTAGTGTTGATGCTCCACAGCACAGAGGGCAACTCTTCCACCCAACAACCCGGAGTCCGCTGTAAGGGGACCAAGAGCCGTGGTTTGATACCTCTTAAAATCTCCTGATTAGCTCTTTCTGCTTGACCATTGGATTGAGGATGAGCAACAGCCGAAACATCAAGCCGGATATGTTCCCGTTGACAGAACTCTTCCATGGCACCCTTGGAGAGATTAGTGCCATTATCAGTTATGATGCTATGTGGAAAACCAAAATGAAAGATCACCTTTTTGATGAACTGAACTGCTGTGGCCGCATCACACTGACTGACCGGCTCTGCCTCAATCCACTTTGTAAATTTATCCATTGCCACCAGGAGGTGTGTCTTTTTATCCTTAGACCTTTTAAAAGGTCCCACCATGTCAAGCCCCCATACTGCAAACGACCAAGTAATTGGAATCATCCTCAATTCCTGAGCCGGCACATGAGCTCGTCGTGAGAATTTTTTGACATCCGTCACATTTTCTAACAAGATCTTCTTCATCTGCATGAGCCGTCAGCCAATAAAAACCATGACGGAAAGCCTTGGCCACCAGAGATTTTGAACCAGCATGATGACCACAATCTCCTTCATGGATTTCTCGAAGTATCTCTTGACCCTCTGCAGGAGACACACAACGCTGGAACGCCCTTGTGACACTGAGATGATGTAACTCGCCGTTAACAATTGTCATGGATTTGGACCGCCTGACAATTTGTCTCGCCAAGGTCTCATCCTCAGGCAGCTCTCCCCGAGTCATATAAGCCAAATATGGGAATGTCCAATCCGGGATGATGTGAAGTGCAGCCACCAACTGTGCCTCCGGGTCTGGCACTGCAAGATCTTCCTCTGTAGGTACCTTGACAAAAGGATTATGTAGAACGTCAAGAAAGGTATTAGGCGGCACCGGCTTGCGCTAAGAGCCCAACCGGCTTAAAGCATCAGCCGCCTCATTCTTCCTTCTGTCAATATGCTCCACCTGATACCCTTTGAAGTACCCAGCTACGACATCGACTTCACGGCGATAAGCCGCCATAAGGGGATCCTTAGAATCCCATGTGCCTGAGACCTGTTGAGCCACGAGGTCTGAGTCACCCAAGCACCTTACCCAGCTTAAATTCATCTCCTTAGCCATCCGGAGACCATGGAGCAAGGCCTCGTACTCAGCTGCATTGTTAGTACAAGGAAACATGAGCCGGAGCACATAACGAAATTTATCACCTTGAGGGGAAGTTAAGACAACTCTAGCCCCTGATCCTTCTAACTGCCTGGATCCATCAAAGTGAATAGTCCAATACGTATTGTTCGGCTTCTCCTCAGGTGCCTGCAACTCTGTCCGATCATTGATAAAATCCACCAAGGCCTGAGACTTGATGGCAGTACAGGGCATATACTTCAGACCATAAGGCCCAAGCTCAATGGCCCACTTGGCAATTCGTCCTCTGGCTTCCCTGTTCTGAATGATATCTCCCAAAGGGGCTGAACTTACCACCGTTATAGGATGACTTTGAAAGTACTGCTTCAGCTTCCGGTTTACCATGAACACACCATAAACTAGCTTCTGCCAATGTGCATACCTTTGTTTAGACTCAATGAGCACCTCGCTGATGTAGTAAACCGGCCGTTGAACTGGATGCTCCTTGCCTGCCTCCTTACGCTCCACCACGATGGCTACACTGACGGCCCGTGAGTTAGCAGCCACATATAACAATAGCGGCTCTCCATCAATGGGAGCTGCAAAAACCGACAGCTCAGACAACTGTCTCTTTAAATCCTCAAAGGCAGTGTTAGCAGCATCGCTCCAGAAAAAAGTGTCGGTTTTCTTCATCATCTGATATAGTGGTAAGGCCTTCTCCCCTAACCGGCTTATGAACCGGCTTAAAGCGGCAACACGTCCCGCCAGGCGCTGAACATCATTGATACATGCCGGCTTAGCCAGAGAGGTTATCGCCGTGATCTTCTCCGGATTAGCTTCAATGCCTCTATTCGACACCAGAAAACCCAAAAGCTTGCCTGTAGGTACACCAAACACACACTTAGCCGGGTTAAGCATCATCTTGTAAACTCGGAGATTGTCAAAGGTCTCTCTCAAGTCGGATATTAAGGTTTCCTTTTCTCTGTACTTCACCACAATGTCATCCACATAAGCATGAACATTGCGCCCAATTTGATCATGCAAACAGTTCTGCACACATCGCTGATAAGTTGCCTGGGCACTCTTGAGCCCAAACGGCATATATACATAAAAGAAGGCCCCAAACGGAGTGATGAAAGCTTTCTTCTCCTGGTCCTTAACTGCCATCTTGATCTGATGATAGCCAGAGTAAGCATCCAAAAAGCTCAAACATTCACAACCCGCCGTAGCATCAATGATTTGATCAATATGGGGGAGAGCAAAGGAATCAGCCGGGCAAGCCTTATTTAAGTCCGTGTAATCCACACACATCCGCCAAGTGCCGTTCTTCTTGATCACCAGCACCGGGTTAGCCAACCATTCCGGATGAAAAACCTCAATAATAAACCCGGCTGCCAAGAGGCCACCTCTTCCCCAATAGCTTTCCGTCTCTCTTTGTTGAATCGTCGGAGAAACTGCCTGACCGGCTTATACTTTGGATCAATATTGAGAGTGTGCTCAGCGAGTTCCCTCGGTACACCCGGCATGTCAGAAGGCTTCCATGCAAAGATGTCCCAGTTCTCACGGATGAACTCGATGAGCGCGCTTTCCTATTTAGGATCCAAATTAGCGCTGATACTAAACTGCTTAGAGGCGTCTCCCGGGGTGAAGTCAACCAGTTTTGTCTCAGCAGCCGATTTAAATTTCAACGCCGGGTCATGCTCAGTAGTTCGTTTCTTAAGGGAGGTCATATCCGCCGGGTCAATATTGTCTTGATAGAATTTGAGCTCCTCCGCGGCACAGGCCGTCTCAGCGTAAGCCGCGTCGCCTTCTTCACATTCCAAGGCCACCTTCCGACTCCCATGCACAGTGATGGTGCCCTTGTAACCCGGCATCTTGAGCTGTAAGTAAACGTAACACGGCCGTGCCATGAACTTAGCATAAGCCGGTCGCCCAAACAGAGCGTGATATGGACTCCTGATTTTGACCACCTCAAATGTCAACTTCTCAGCCCTGGAATCATACTCATCTCCAAAGGCCACCTCCAACTCAATCTTACCAACTGGGTAAGCCGACTTGCCTGGAACCACCCCGTGGAAAACAGTGTTGGATGTTCTCAGATTCTTCTCAGTCAACCCCATACGCTGGAAGGTCTCATAATAGAGTATATCCACCAACCCGGGGTGCTACCACCAAGGCTAACTGACCCGGATTATCGACGCGTGGAGGGTGATCCTCTCTGCTCCAAATGATGGGTTGTTCTGACCATCTCAAATAACGAGGAACTGCCGGCTAAACCAAATTTACTGCCCTCTTATGAATCTTCTGGTCACGTTTGCATAAGCTGGTGGTAAACACATGGTACTGCCCACCGCTCAACTGTTTTGGTTGGCTCTGGTAACCCGACTGCTGCTGCTGCTGTCCTCCCTGACCAGATTGCTGCTGATTATTTCCACCCGGCTATCCCTAGAAACCGGAATTTGAACCGCCGCCCGGGCCATGAAAGCCGCCGGCCCATGAACCACCACCAGAACCATGACCACCATCAAAGATATTGGAGTTTTTAAACGCCTTCATGATCGCACAATTTTTCCACAGGTGTGTAGTGGGGTGCTCCCGGGTGCCGTGTTTCGGACAGGGCTCGTTGAGTAGCTGCTCAAGAGATGGACCTGACCCGCCGGTTCGAGGCCACTTACCCTTACGTCTTTGATTGTTACCCTGTGTACTAGCGTTAGCCACAAGCTCCGGGTTGCCGTCCGCCTTACGCTTATTGCCGCTTTGATTCCCCGGGTTGTGCTATTGACCCTTTCCATTACCGTTCCTTTTACCCTTCCCTGTTTTCACATCGTCAGATGAGGGGTCCTTGGTATTATCAGAATCGGCATATTTGACTAAAGCCGCCATCAACGTCCCCATATCGGTGCAGTCACGCTTAAGGAGGCCCAATTTCTGCCTTAGTGGTTCAAAGTTGCAATTCTTCTCCAACATGAGGGTTGCAGAGCCGGCATCCATCTTATTAGATGAGTGAATTATCTCCTTGACTCGGCGTACCCAATGGGTGGTGGATTCACCCTCTCCCTTCTTACAACTCGTCAAGTCCATGATCGACATAGATTGCTTACAGGTATCCTTGAAGTTCTGGATGAAACGTGCCTTTAACTCCTCCCATGAACCAATGGAATTAGGTGTTAAACCTTTTAGCCAAGACCGGGCCGTTCCATCTAACATCATGGTGAAGTATTTATCCATTGCCGCGTCACTGACCTCCAACAGCTCCATGGCCATCTCATAACTCTCAATCCACGCTCCAGGCTGTAAGTCGGCCGTGTAATTTGGCACCTTTCGAGGTCCCTTGAAGTCCTTAGGCAGGCGCACGTTGCGCAAATCCGGTATCAAACAAGAAACTCCACTAATTCTGGTGGCTACTCCTATCTCAATAGAAGTCGTTGGATACTCTGGGATATCCTGATGAGCCGCCAGTTGAGCCGCCTATTGAGCCGCCAGTTGAGCCGCCCGCTCGTTCTCCTGACGTACTCGGCCTTGCACCGGGTTATAGCCACCATGCTGGTTATGGCGTTGGGCGTTGCTCGATAAAGCTTCAGACTCCATGTGCCTGCTGTAACTTGGGCTCTGGTTCTGATGAGGCGGTGCTAACCAAGGCGGAGGGGATGAGTGAATCCTATCCCGGCTGTAAGAATAGGTCTCCTGCTGAGCCAGGGCCGTCTGGACAAGTTCCCTGATCCTCCGTGTCTCCACTGCTGTTGGATCATCACCGTCCACTGGAAGAGCCGCCAGGCGCGTTGACGCCGCGATTAAATTCTCCATGGGGTTGGAAAAGTGACCCTCCGGTACCGGCACATAACGCGGCGGCCATGCTCATATGAGGAGGTGGCATCTCCCGACGCTGAGCCGGTCCTCCCGCTCCGGATGTCATAAACTGATTAGCATCGGGCGGGTTACTTGGGCCGGCTCCGGGTGTAGCAAAAAGAACCCTAGGATCATAATTCGGAGGCAACCAAGATTGGGTCTTCTGGTGTCTCCTCCTCATTACCTCATTGGACGCGTTTAAACTCATCGTGAGCTGGTAAGCCTCTGACTGCAACCGCTGTGCCCGGGCGTCAAGAGCCGCCTGCTCCGTAGCTAGTCTAGTATCTTCAGCTGCTAAGGCCTCCTTGGCCTGAGCTATCTCCTCATATACCCATTCTACCTCCGCGTCATGCTCATCTTTGTTTGCAGGGATGACCGTGGCGGTTAACAGGGTCGTAAGCTTGTCCATGAGGTCTATCAGCACTTGAGCCGGCGGGCGCACATGGCCTCCTGCCCCGGCTGTTCCTAACCCGGAAGTAATTCCAGCCGCGGCTGTAGAGTTTTGTCCGGGTTGAGTCCCAGCCATAAAGACTCCTGCCCAATTTGGTGACTCACAGAGGTCCGGAATACTAAGGCCATCGGAACAGCCCCCGAGCGCACCGTCCTGAACTTGATACAAAGAATCTGTTGAACCGGCGGACGAATCACCGTCAGAGTGGACGGCCGTCTCACCACCATCTTCAGGACCTTCAGAAAGTTCTTCTCCGTGGACGTAGCCCAGAAAGACACGCTTCATGCCGGTTTGAACTCGGGCGGGATACGCACGCTGAGCCGTCTCGACGAGGTCGGTGCAGTTGTCCGGCTCAGGCCCCGGCTCACCAATCCGGCCGATGAAGACGTGGATCCCTCCGAAGGGGACCCGGTACCCGTACTCAATTGAGCCGGCGTCGGGGCCCCAGCCTTCGCCGCTGATGTAGATCTTGCCGCGACGACGTTTGGTCATCCGGCCAACTGCGTATCCCTTGAGCCCTTCGAAGTTGCCCTTCAAGAACTCAAATCCACCGTGCGCTGGCCCCACGGTGGGCGCCAACTGTCGTGGAATTGTCACGTCAGATGTCCTCGTGAAAGGACTTAGTTGTGGAGCCATCGCAGCTAGGAAGCTTGAAGGGGTTAATCGAGACAAAGGACACGAGGGGTTTTATACTAGTTCGGCCCCTTACGGTGAAGGTAAGGCCTACGTCTAGTTGGGTTGGTATTGATGTTTCGATGATCAGGGAGCGAGATATGCTATGCCTGGCTCTCGATGAGTTGTTTCTTGCCCTAAGTCGCCCGTAGGTCGTCCCCTTATATACACGGGTTGACGCCCTGCGGCTTACAGAGTCCCGACCGGCTAATACACAATGTCCGGCTTGGTGACTAGTTAAGTCTACCTTATGATACAAGTATACTACTATGGTGGTTTACAACAATGGGCCTTAAGTCACCTGCGGGCCTTAAGCGCTCTATGAACCGCCATCTTCATACTTTGGTCTTGGGCTTCTCTCTGGTGAATCCTCTTTGCGTAACCCGGCCCCTCCTGGGCGGCTTACACAAATAGTTATATCCCCAACAGGTCCAGATCTGAATAAACCTTATGTTCAAGTTGTTAAACAGCAAGTTAAGATGCACCAAGAGGATCTACACAAATTCTAGTCAGGTTACATATAAAGTTCATTTAGTTCAGAGCTACGGCCTAGAAGATATGAGCAAAACAAATTAGCCATGGCATTGATGCAAAATGCATACAAATATCAAGCAAACACCTCAAAACATGGATGGAACATGATATTATGAAACTACATGCAAAATCAAGCAAGTTTCATATAGAGCACACTCAAAACGGAGCAACGGTTCAACACAAACACACTACAAGTTTAAAGGACAAGCTGTTCAAAACAGCAAGTAGGCATATTGCAAGCACCAAAACAACATGCTACAGTCCCATAATATGAGAACAAAAGGCATGGACATGATTTATAGGTAAAGCATAATAAAACATAAACACTGAGCTACCTCCAGAAATCACTAGAACATGCTCCAAAACACATGGCAAGATTGCAAACAATAACAGTTTCAGACTTTGCAGAAATAACATCAAGTTGCAATGTTTAGAGCTATGAAACAACATGCTACAGGAACTTATTATGGAAAACAAAGGCATGGCATGATTCTACTAAATGCATAGAACAAAAGTCCTTTACTGACCATGAGGCAAAAAGGATCTGAATATATGATGGCACCCATGTAAACATGGCAAATGATATGACAGATTCATACATGGCAGGAACAATGATAAGTAGGCATGTTGGTGAGCTTGTAACACTCACCACAGAGCAATACATGGCATGAAAAGGTGACTAACAGTAAGAAGACATGTTTATGAAGTTGAGGATGGCAAGAGCAAGTTCATAGGGTACATGGATCACTAGCAAATCACATGGCAAAACTGAACTTAATGTTAACACGCTGACAGCAATATTATTTAGCAACTTTGGAGCAAGATATAAACAATCTACAGCAAGACATAAATGCAACCAGGGGCATGGATGGATAGAGCATGACATTTATAACAAAATATCCTCAGTGAACATCTCCAGGTAATGCATAGGATGACTTGTAGCAGCAGGTTTACATAGCAACAAAATATAACAGAATCAGCCTAGCAAAACAGCAACAACAAGTACCCTACTTAACAAGCTTGACGCACTCAGTACAAGACTCACAAAAATACATGGATTGCACCTCTATAAAGATGGCATGACATAGCTCAAACACATGTAGACATCAAGCAGAATAGTATGCAACAAGTTATGATGCGTTGAACAGGGGCATAAAATGTCAAAATATCAGGGACTTCGAGGAATTTCGGGGTCAACCTTCGAAAATGGATCTGGATCTGGGCACTGATCCCGAGGCGACGGCGCGAGCTCGCCGGTGTAGGATCTCGCCGGACTTGCCGGAGAGGGAGGGGACGCCCTGGAGCAGGAGAGGCGCCGGAGCACCACCAGAGAGGAAGGAGCGGGCGTCGGGCGACGGACGCGCGGGGCGGCGCGCCGAGGTGCACCGGCCGGCGAGGTTGCCGCGCAGCGGTGGTCGGTGGTCGGTGGGGGCGCGGGCGGCCCGGCGGCGGAGGGAGAGGCGCGGGTGCGGGCGCAGGCGGTGCGCAGGCTCGCGCGGGCCCGTGATGGGCCTGGCGGGCCGCGGCGGGGCGCGGGCGGCGGAGGAGAGAGAGAGCGCGGGCGAGGGTGACGTGTCGCGCTGTGATTCGTCCAGGGACGGCGGCGGACATGTCCGGCGCCAGGCGGACGTGACCGGTGCGCGGAGGAAGAAGGGGGCTAGGGTTTGGGGTCTATTTCATCCGAGATTTTGGACGGGGAGGGCATATTTATAGATTCTGGGAGCTAGGAGAGTCCAAATGAGGAACGGTTTTCGGCCACGCGATCGTCATCGAACGGCGGAGAGCATGGATGGGGTTAGGATGGGTTTTGGGCCAGTTTGGAGGGGTGTTGGGCTGCAACAAAAGAGGGCTTTACGGTTCCCCGGTTAACCGTTGGAGTATCAAACAACCTCCAAATGGAACGAAACTTGATAGACGGTCTACCGGTTCTATACCAAGGCCGCTTGGAAAACCTCGGGCCATTCCGAGAAAGTTTAACACCCGCACACGAAAAGAGGCAAAATGGGGACACCGGAGGACATAGGAGTGTCGGATTGCAAAACGGACAACGGGGAAAATGCTCGGATGCAAGTTTTGAAAAACATGTAGATGAAATGCAAATGATGACATGGCAAAATGCAACACGCAAGCAAATGACATGGCAATGACGGCGAATAACTGGCGGACACCTGGCGCATCGAATCCGGGGCGTTACAACACTCCTCCACTAACAAGAGATATCGTCCCGAGATCTTAGGACCGAGACGGAAGGGAAAAGGGATGAGTGAAACAAGAACTCAAGAGAAGAAGCAAAGAATCGAGAGCACTCGAGAAGAAGAGAGGAACGACGAGAATGATGAGAATCGAAAGCTCATGGAATCAGATAGATTATGAAACCACTCCGGTTAGAACGAGATAATAAACGAGTAAGACTGAAAGGATTTAGGCAGCACTTCGGCTGAAACATGGATGAATAGAACACGAGCTTCAGAGGATGGAATGATACTTGATGAAATCTTGAAGAATGACTTAAATCATGAAGAACCACCATGAAGAACTCCGGTGACAAAAGGATGATGAGATAGAAATGAAGGATGAAAGAATAAGATGAGCCTTGTGATGATTTAGATGGGGTTTCTGACGAGATGACTGAGGAAATTTGAACTCCGGAAAGAAAAGCTGAAAACACTTAGAACTATAATTTATTCCTCAAGGACAAACTCCGAAGGCAGGTATTACTCACTTTGATGAAATAAGAATAAGATTTATTGTATGCTTATCCTTCATCAAATTAAATTGATTACAAGCAATGGATTTTGCATATTACTTATTCCTCTTGAAAAAAGGATATAGAAGTGACATATCGCAAACTTGAGAAGGTCTTCATGAACCACCGGTAGGATTGAAAGAACGAATGGATTAAAATGATAATCAAGGAAAAAGAATCTTGAATGAACCACCGTAAGAATTCGAAAATGACTGACGAAAGAGAATGAATCACCGGGAGAATTAGAAGAACAAATAAGCTAGAGGGGATTTAGATGCAAAAGAACAAAGAGACAACGAGCTGATAAGGAATACTTGACAGATGCTCCGGGATAAATTAGAGAACGATAGCTGGAATGATGGCCTTCAGTGAAAAGAAACATAAATCAACTCCTGAAATACTCTGGATGGTTGAGAAAAAGGAATTTCTGACAAATGGAATAATTCGAGAGGGTAACACGAAGCTAGAACCACGAAACTTCGAGAGAACGGGCAAGATTTAGAGGAAAAAACTCTTCTTCAATCTTCAAATGACGACGAGAACCAGCACCAAAATTACTGAGATACTCCGGGAGAATGAAAACCAAAAAGGTTGAGCCAACAATGAAAAAGATTTGAAATCGATTTTGGAAAGGCATCTGACTGATGAAATCCATACTTACGTCAAACTCGAAAAGAATTAGGAATGGCTCCGGAATAATTAGAAGAGTCAGGTAAGATCCTGGGGAAAAACCTGTGGGTTAGGGCCCACTGAGAAAAACACTGTTGGAAAGGGATGTTGAACAGATAGGTGAAGCACCGGAACAATTGAAATATTTGAATGAGGTGACAACCTCGAATTAATTCGAACACAGGCGAATCTCCTGTGATGTCTTGCACACTCCGGAAGGATAAACCGGTGAGAGGCGAACGAGCAGGGAAAACACTTGATTGAAGGAAAAGAATATGATCAACCCGAAAAACTTGAATTGAGTCCACCGGAGAAGAAAAAGAGATGAAGAATGTCAAACAAAATGAGAATTCACTGGTTGAAATAATTGAGGGAAGACTGAAGAGGCTCCGTACGAATGAAATTGATGCTCATAACAGACTCAGGCTCCGGGAAGAAGAGGGTGGGAGGGCGGGAAAAACAAAGGCAACTTGGAAGGGAGAACCAACGAATATCTTGAAGAGAAAGCACCAGTTCAAATAATTGAGGAAAGAAAGCAAAGACTTCGCACGAGTAGGATGGATACTCGATTACGGACTCCGGCTCCAAGAAGAAAAAGGGGTGGGTGGGTGGGAAAAGAAAACATCTGAGGATTGAACTCGCAAAGATGACGAGGCTCGAGTCAACTTGATGAGAAATGCACCGGATAGAAGAGCTGAGACCCAACGATCGGAAAACCAACTGCGTGATCCTAAACAAAAATTTGAAGGGGAAGAGGAGTAATTCAAAACACCTACGTCAAGATTCCTCACCAGAGTGACGAAGAGGCTAAGGAGTAAAAAGAATTCCTACTCTCCGATATAACTAGACTCCAAAAAACAGTTTTCTTCTAGACTCGAGAACGGCCAAACTACACGATCAATCAAGGGGGCTCCTATGGTCGGTCGAGGCTCTGATACCAACTTGTCACGCCCAATATGCGATACTATCCTAAAGAGACTCGAAGGTCCCACCAAGGATAGAACCGCATATTGAAACGCTTTTGCAAGGTGGATATCATTACATCAACATTACATAATAGATGGGGATACATACAAAAGGCATCCAATGCCACACGAATACAACATCATCTTACATAAGAGCACCATCCGAATATGGATGAAACACAAACAGAAACTCAAACGACATCCACCCTGCTAGCCCAGGCTGCCGACCTGGAACCTATCCCCTGATCGAAGAAGAAGAAGAAGAAGAACTCCAAAACACACAAACATCGCTCTCGCGTCATGATCGTCGCATAACCTGTACCTGCAACTGTTGTTGTAGTAATCTGTGAGCCACGAGGACTCAACAATCCCATTACCATGGGTATCAAGACTAGCAAAGCTTAATGGGGTAAGGAAGGGGTAAAGTGGTGAGGTTGCAACAACGATTAAGCATATATGGTGGCTAACATAAGCAGATAAGAGCGAGAAGAGAAGCAAATGAACGGTCATGAAGCTAGCAATGATCAAGAGGTGATCCTGAACTCCTACTTACGTCAAACATAACCCAATCCGTACTCCGCCGAGGAGAGACCATCACGGCTACACACGCGGTTGATGCATTTTAATTCAGATCTGGTGTCAAATTATCTACAACCGGACATTAACAAATTCTCATCTGCCGCATAACCACGGGCACGACTTTTGAAAGTTTAAACCCTGTAGGGGTGTCCCAACTTAGCCCATGATAAGCTCTCGCGATCAACGAAGGATATACCTTCTCCCAGGAAGACCCGATCAGACTCGGAATCCCGGTTTACAAGACATTTCGACAATGGTAAAACAAGACCAGCAAAGCCGCCCGATGCGCCGACAATCCCGATAGGAGTTGCACATATCTCGTTCTCAGGGCAACACCGGATGAGACATCCTACGAGTAAAACCAGACCTCGAGTTTCCCCGAGGGGGCCCCGCAGTCTACTCGGTTCGGACCAACACTTAGACAAGCATTGGCCCGGGGGGGCTAAAATAAAGATGACCCTCGGGTTGGCCGACCCAAGGGAAAGGTATAGGTGGTGGTGAGACAAATGGTAAAACCAAGGTTGGGCCTTACTGGAGGAGTTTTATTCAAAGCAAACTGTCAAGGGGGTCCCATAAATCACCCAACCGCGTAAGGAACGCAAAATCCGAGAACGTAACACCGGTATGATGGAAACTAGGGCGGCAAGAGTGGAACAAAACACCAGGCATAAGGCCGAGTCTTCCACCCTTTACAAAGTATATAGATGCATTAATTAAATAAGAGATATTGTGATATGCCAACATAATCCTGTCCACCATGGAGCAATCTTCAACTTCACCTGCAACTAACAACGCTATAAGAGGGGCTAAGAAAAGCGGTAACATAGCCAAACAACGGTTTTCTAGGGAAGGTGAAAAAGGTTAGAGGCTGACATGGCAATTGGGAGGCTTGAAGAACAAGTGATAGGTAGTGCAGCAAAGCGATAGAACGAAGCAACTAGCATAGCAATGATAGTAGTGATATCCAAGGTGATGGTCATCTTGCCTGAAATCCCGCAAGGAAGAAGAACGAGTCCATGAAGAAGTTGAACGGATGAAGCCGAACCAAGCGTAGACGAACGAATCCTCACGATCGCAATGAAATGGGAACTATCGAGAAGAAGCACACAGCATGGTAAACACACCACACAAAGACAAGACATGATGCACAACAAGCATGATGCATGACAAAGCTACATGAAGCTACTCATGGCAAGAGATGATGCATACAAGAGCAACACATTAAAGCAAGTTTAAATGAGGCCGGAAACAACATATAACAATTCTGGTAAGTCCTCATATGCAAATTTCGAAATTGGTCGAGATCTGAATAAACCTTATGTTCAAGCTGTTAAACAGCAAGTTAAGATGCACCAAGAGGATCTACACGAAATTCTAGTCAGGTTACATATAAAGTTCATTTAGTTTTGAGTTACGGCCTAGAAGATATGAGCAAAACAAGTTAACCATGGCATTGATGCAAAATGCATACAAACATCAAGAAAACACCTCAAAACATTGATGCAACATGATATTATGAAACTACATGTAAAATCAAGCAAGTTTCATATAGAGCACACTCAAAACGGAGCAATGGTTCAACACAAACACACTATACAAGTTTAAAGGACAAGCTGTTCAAAACAGCAAGTAGGCATATTGCAAGCACCAAAACAACATGCTACAGTCCCATAATATGAGAACAAAAGGCATGGACATGATTTATAGGTAAAGCATAATAAAACATAAACACTGAGCTACCTCTAGAAATCACTAGAACATGCTCCAAAACACATGGCAAGATTGCAAACAATAACAGTTTCAGACTTTGCAGAAATAACATCAGGTTGCAATGTTTAGAGCTATCAAACAACATGCTACAGGAACTTATTATGGAAAAAAGGCATGGAATGACACTACTAAATGCATAGAACAAAAGTCCTTTACTGACCATGAGCCAAAAAGGACCAGAAGATATGATGGCACCCATGTAAACATGGCAAATGATATGACAGATTCATACATGGCAGGAACAATGATAAGTAGGCATGTTGGTGAGCTTGTACCACTTACCACAGAGCAATACATGGCATGAAAAGGTGACTAACAGTAATAAGACATGTTTATGAACCTACGAATGGCAAGAGCAAGTTCATAGGGTACATGGATCACTAGCAAAGCACATGGCAAAACTGAACTTAATGTTAACAGGCTGACAACAATATTATTTAGCAACTTTGGAGCAAGATATAAACAATCTACAGCAAGCCATAAATGCAACCAGGGGCATGGATGGATAGAGCATGACATTTATAACAAAACATCCTTAGTGATCATCTCCATATAATGCATAGGATGACTTGTAGCAGCAGGTTTACATAGCAACAAAATATAACAGAATCAATCTAGCAAAACAGCAACAACAAGTACCCTACTTAACAAGCTTGATGCACTCAGTACAAGACTCACAAAAATACATGGATTGCACCTATGTAAAGATGGCATGACATATCTCAAAACACATGTAGACATCAAGCTCATAAGATGCACACATCAAATGCAACAAAAATGACAAATCACCAAGTTATAACAGTTTCAGCAGATTAACATCATATAGCACTCTTGCAACGATGATTAGGGCATGAAGATGATCTCAAATGAACATGGCACAATGGAATGAAATGAAGATCATCTCACAACGAACATTTAGATATATTACATGCACCAAACGGAGCAGTATGCAACATGTTATGATGCGTTGAACAAGGGCATAAAATGTCAAAATATCAGGGACTTGAGGAATTTCGGGGTCAACCTTCGAAAACGGATCTGGATCTGGGCACGGATCCCGAGGCGGCGGCGCGAGCTTGCCGGAGTAGGATCTCACCGGACTTGCCGGAGAGGGAGGGGATGCGCTGGAGCAGGAGAGGTGCCGGAGCACCACCAGAGAGGAAGGAGCGGGCGCCGGGCGACGGACGCATGGGGCGGCGCGCCGAGGTGGCCGCGCAGCGGCGGTCGGCGGGGGCGCGGGCGGCCTGACGGCGGAGGAAGAGGCGCG
>NC_041385.1:165822127-165830237 GCF_002162155.2 Triticum dicoccoides | reverse complement strand
GGCTCGCGCAGGCCCGCTATGGGCCTGGCGGGCCGCAGCGGGGCGCGGGCGGCGGAGGAGAGAGAGAGCGCGGGCGAGTGTGATGTGGCACGCTGGGGTTTGTCCAGGGAGCGCGGCGGACGTGTCCGGCACCGGGCGGACGTGTTCGGCGCACGGAGGAAGAAGGGGGCTAGGGTTTGGGGTCTATTTCATCCGAGATTTTGGACGGGGAGGGCATATTTATAGATTCTGGGAGCTAGGAGAGTCCAAATGAGGCACGGTTTTCGGCCACGCGATCGTGATCGAACGACGGAGAGCATGGTGGGGGTTAGGATGGGTTTTGGGCCAGTTTGGAGGGGTGTTGGGCTGCAACAAAAGAGGGCTTTACGGTTCCCCGGTTAACCGTTGGAGTATCAAACGACCTCCAAATGGAAAGAAACTTGACAGGCAGTCTACCGGTGCTATACCAAGGCCACTTGGGTAACCTCGGGCCATTCCGAGAAAGTTTAACACCCGCACACGAAAAGAGGCAAAAGGGGGACGCCGGAGGACATAGGAGTGTCGGATTGCAAAACGGACAACGGGGAAAATGCTCGGATGCAAGTTTGGAAAAACATGCAGATGAAATGCAGATGATGACATGGCAAAATGCAACACGCAAGCAAATGACATGGCAATGACGGCGAATAACTGGCAGACACCTGGCGCATCGAATCCGGGGTGTTACAATAAATGGATCGCTGGAGCTTGCAAACTTTGTTAGTACCTTTAGGATTGACAAAACCTTTTGGTTGCATCATATACAACTCTTCTTTAAGAAATATCCATTTAAGGAATGTAGTTTTGACATCCATTTGCCAGAGTTCATAAAATATGGCAACTGCTAACATGATTTGGATGGATTTAAGCATCGCTACAGTTGAGAAAATCTCATTGTATTCAACACCTTTGAACTTGTCGAAAAACCTTTTGCGATAAGTCGAGCTTTGTAGATAGTAACACTACTATCAGTGTCCGTCTTCCTCTTGAAGATCCATTTATTTAATATGGCTTGCCGACCATCGGGCAAGTCCACCAAAGTCCACACTTTGTTCTCATACATGGATCCGATCTCAGATTTCATGGCCTCAAGCCATTTCGCGGAATCTGGCTCATCATCGCTTCCTCATAGTTTCTAGGTTCATCATAGTCTAGTAACATGACTTTCAGAATAGGATTACCGTACCACACTAGTGCGGACCGTACTTTGGAAAACCTACGAGGTTCTGTAGTAACTTGATCTGAAGTTTCATGATCATCATCATTAGCTTCCTCACTAATTGGTGTAGGAATCACTAGAACTGATATCTGTGATGAACTACTTTCCAATTCGGGAGAAGGTACAATTACCTCATCAAGTATACTCCCCCCCCATTCACTTCTTTCGAGAGAAACTCCTTCTCTAGAAAGGAGCCATTCTTAATAATGAGTATCTTGCCTTCGGATCTGTGGTAGAAGGTGTACCCAACAGTTTCCTTTGGGTATCCTATGAAGATGCAGTTCTCCGATTTGGGTTCGAGCTTATCAGGTTGAAGCTTTTCCATATAAGCATCGCAGCCCCAAACTTTAAGAAACGACAACTTTGGTTTCTTGCCAAACCATAGTTCCATAAGGCGTTGTCTCAGCGGATTTCGATGGTGCCCTATTCAAAGTGAATGCAGCTGTCTCTAATGCATAACCCAAAAACGATAGTGGTAACCCGGTAAGAGACATCATAGATAGCACCATATCCAATAAAGTGCGGTTACAACGTTCCGACACACCATTACGCTGTGGTGTTCCATGTGGCGTGAGCTGTGAAACTATTCCACATTGTTTTAAATGAAGGCCAAACTCGTAACTCAAATATTCTCCTCTATGATCAGATCGTAGAAACTTTATTTTCTTGTTACGATGGTTCTCCACTTCACTATGAAATTCTTTGAACTTTTCAAATGTTTCAGACTTGTGTTTCATTAAGTAGATATACCCATATCAGCTCAAATCATCTGTGAAGGTCAGAAAATAACGATACCCACCACGAGCATCAACACTCATTGGACCGCATACATTGGTATGTATTATTTCCAATAAGTCACTAGCTTGTTCCATTGTTCCAGAGAATGGAGTTTTAGTCATCTTGCCCATAAGGCACGGTTCGCAGGCATCAAATGATTCACAATCAAGTGATTCCAAAAATCCATCTTTATGGAGTTTCTTCATGCGCTTTACACTGATATGACCCAAATGGAAGTGCCACAAATATGTTGCATTATCATTATCAACTTTGCATCTTTTGGCATCAATATTATGAATATGTGTATCACTACGATCAAGATTCAATAAACCCTCAACATTGGGTGTATGGCCATAGAAGGTTTTATTCATGTAAATAGAATAACAATTTATTCTTTGTCTTCGATGAATAATCGTATCACAATAAACATGATCTAATGATATTTATGCTCAACACAAACACCAAATAACATTTCTTTAGGTTCAACAATAATCTCGAAAGTATAGGGAGTGTGCGATGATGATCATATCAATCTTGGAACAACTTCCAACACACATCGTCACTTCACCCTCAACTAGTCTCTGTTTATTGTGTAACTCCTGTTTTGAGTTAATAATCTTAGCAACCGAACAAGTATCAAATACCCAGGGGCTACTATAAACACTAGTAAGGTACACATCAATAACGTGTATATCAAATATACCCTTTTTCACTTTGCCATCCTTCTTATCCACCAAATATTCAGGGCATTTCCGCTTCCAGTGACCATTTCCTTTGCAGTAGAAGAACTTAGTTTCAGGCTTTAGTCTAGCTTTGGGCTTCTTCTCGGAAGTGACAACTTGCTTGCCATTCTACTTGAAGTTCCCTTTCTTTCCCTTTACCCTTTTCTTGAAACTATTGGTCTTGTTTAATCATCAACACTTGATGCTCCTTTTTGATTTCTACCTTCGTTGATTTCAGCACCACGAAGAGATCGGGAATCATTTTCGTCATCCCTTGCATACTATAGTTCATCACGAAGTTCCAATAACTTGGTGATGGTGACTAGAGAACTCCGTCAATCACTATTTTATCTTGAAGATTAACTCCCACTTGATTCAAGTGATTGTAGTACCCAGACATTCCGAGCACATGCTCACTAGTTAAGCAATTCTCCTCCATCTTTTAGGCAAAGTACTTGTCAGAGGTCTCATACCTCTTGACACGGGCATGAGTCTGAAATACCATTTTCAGCTCTTGGAACATTCATATGCTCCGTGACGTTTCAAAAACATTTTTTAAGTCCCGGTTCTAAGCTATAAAGCATGGTGCACTAAACTATCAAGTAGTCATCATATTGAGCTAGCCAAACGTTCATAATGTCGGCATCTGCTCCTGCAATAGGTTTGTCACCTAGCACTGCATCAAGGACATAATTCTTCTGTGCAGCAATGAGGATACACCTCAGATCATGGACCCAGTATGCATCATTACTACTATCATCTTTCAACTTAGTTTTCTCTAGGAACATATAAAAAACATAGGGAAGCTATAACACGAGCTATTCTTCTATAACATAATTTGCAAAATACTATCAGGACTAAGTTCATGATAAATTAAAGTTCAATAAATCATATTACTTAAGAACTCCCACTTAGATAGACATCCCTCTAGTCATCTAAATGATCATGTGATCCAAATCAACTAAACCATGTCCGATCATCACGTGAGATGGAGTAGTTTTCAATGGTGAACATCACTATGTTGATCATATCTACTATATGATTCACGCTCGACCTTTTGGTCTCCAGTGTTCCGAGGCCATATCTGCATATGCTAGGCTCGTCAAGTTTAACCCGAGTATTCTGCGTGTGCAAGACTGGTTTGCACCCGTTGTATGTGAACGTAGAGCTTATCACACCCGATCATCACGTGGTGTCTCAGCACGAAGAACTGTTGCAATGGTGCATACTCAGGGAGAACACTTATACCTTGAAATTTTTAGTAAGGGATCATCTTATAATGCTACCGCCGAACTAAGCAAAATAAGAAGCATAATAAGATAAACATCACATGCAATCAAAATATGTGACATGATATGGCCATCATCATCTTGTGCCTTTGATCTCCATCCCCAAAGTGCCATCATGATCTCCATCATCTTGATCTTTATCAATGTGTCATCACATGGTCGTCTCGCCAACTATTTGTCACAACCTAGCTAGTCATGCATTAGAGTGTTGCATCATGTTTACTCTTTCATCAGAAACTTGAAATGGGGATGACAGAACCCCCAGTCCCCTCTGAAACCAACTAGGGTTACTAAAATAATTTTTCAATGAACCTGAAATGCCCTTCTAAAATGCCCATCATTTTTGCCTTGGTTCAGAACCTCTGCCAAAAATGGTGCACATTTTCCTAGGCCATCCTAGGGTTTTTGAATTAAATCATAAATATTTGAATTTGGGCATTTAAAATAATATAAAATATTTAAATGCTCAAATATCTCCAAACTAAAATGTTTCATGTTGGAAATAATCCAACTATGGGCCAGGAATAGTTTGGTGATTTTTGAACTTGCCTAGGTATTTTATTTAATTCAACAAAGTTGCAGATATATTAAATAAAACAGAAACAGAAATAAAAAAAAGGGGAAAACTTACCTGGGCTCCTCCACTGTGCGGCCCAGCCAGCTGGCCGGCCCAGCCAGCAGCCGGCCCAGCCCACCACTGCAGCTCTCCGTCGTCTTCCTCCCCTCGCCCCGAAGCTGTTGCGTGCTCGCGCGCGCACGGCCGCGCGGCCACCTCCTGCTTGCCGACGCGCTCCTGGCCGCGTGGACGACTCCCGCAGGCCGTCCCGATCTCTCCCTGCTCTCTCTCACTCTCCCCCGGCTCTCCCCTCCTCTCCCTCGCTCTCTCTCTCACACGGCCGAACACCACCGTCGCCGCCGTTCGCCATAGCAGCCATCTCCGGCCACCCCTCGCTCCCCCGACTAGCTCAGGAGCTCCGCCTCGACTCCCTCTTCCTCCCCACCGCTCCACAGCTCCCCGGAAGCCCTGCATCGCCGCCACGTCGCCGTTCCCCTCTTCGGGCTCCGATCATCGTCGCCGTCGAATTCGTCGTCTCCAGCGCGTCCCCGAGCCCGCTAACCACCTCTGCAGCCCCGCGGTGAGCCCCCGGATCGTTTCCCCCTTCTCCCCTGGTCTCTTTCGACCTCTAGGCCCTAGCCCCACCTTGGCCGAGAGCTCCACGCCACCGGCGATGTCGCCGTCGTGGCCACGGTCACCGTAGCACCCAACCGAGCCCACCATCGTGCTCCACACCTCACTAGGAGCACGTAGCGCGCACTAACGCCTCCCCAAGCCCCTTGCAACGTCGATTCCGACCGCACCCGAACTCCGGCAGCCGCAGCCGAGCTCGCCGCCGTCAACTCCGGCCACCCCGAGCCCAACCACCACCACCAATAGTCGCGGCTCAACCTCAGCAACACGTAGATGCCTTCCGCCGTCCATTTGGTTGCCGGAATGGCAAAAAGCACTTTCGCCGCCGTCTCGGGCCTCGCCGGCGTCATGTCGCCGGTGGGGTTTGACCTGTCCGACCTGAGGTTTGACCCCCAGGGTCACTGACGCGTGGGCCCTGTCGGACAGGTAGTTAGTTAGTACTAATTACCGTTAGTCAACCCCCCCTGACACTGACAGTGGACCCCAGCGCCACTAATCCCTAATTAGGATTAATTTAAACCTATTAAACCCCCCCTGTCACTGACGTGTGGCCCCCACACGTCAGGTTTGACTCCAGCCAGCCGCAGTTGACCACTGACGTCATGCTGACGTCATGCTGGCGCAATAATTATAATTTCTGGATTTAATTTAAATCAGGAAATTCCAGAATATTATTTAAACTTCAAAAATTCATAACTTTTATTCTGTAACTCCAAATTGGACAAATTATATATGAAAAATGATCAGAAAAATCCAATCTATCCATCTGTACTATTTTCATGCATGATCAAACAAGTTAAATTGATGTTTTAAGAAGAACAAGGAAAAGCACTTTAAAAAGGCCATATTTGAATTTGAAATTTGAATCCTTGATTCAAATTTGTTCAAACCCTTCTGGTTTTAGTTGCATTAGCCCAATACACTCATATTGCCATGTTTCATGCATGCATCATATTGTTGCACATTGTTTGGTGATGTTTGTGTATCGGTGCTCTCTGCGGCAGGTTCTGTCCCCGAGGAGTACCGTGATTACCCTAACGAAGAACCGTATCAGTGCATCGAACCATCAGGCAAGCAACCAACCATTTGATCATATCGATACAATCCCATGTTCTCGCTCCTGCTCTCTTTTACTGCATTAAGACAACGCGATTCAAACTGCTGTGTGCTACGGTAGTTGAACCCATTTCCTCTGCATGACCTGTCATTGCCACAGTAACTAGATGAAACCCACTAGCATGTGTAGGAGTTGCTTGAGCCATATGTATGTGTTGTTCCTACCTTGCTATGCCTGCTATGCTTAGAGTCGTGTCAGGTCTGGTTCATCTGGGTGATGGGCTGGAGTGAAATGCTTATGTCGGTAATGAGAGTGGTGTGGTGAACACGATTTGGTAAAGGTATCGATGAAAGGCCATGTAGGAGTACATGGTGGGTTGTTTCATTGAAGCCGACCTTAAGCACTGAGATCTGTATGTGTGATTTAAGAATCAGCTACTACCATGCATTGGGCCCGAAACCAATGGACCCTCTCGGCTTCTTATTCACCCTAGTTCTCCGTCCAGGAGTTGCAAGTAGTTTCTGGTGTTTGTAGCCTACTGGAGGCCGTGGACAGCGCTGACCGTAGGGGTGGGCTGTGATGCGGTAGGTACGTGGCCGGGTGTACCGAATACCCGTTAGGTATCTCGAGAACCCTGTTCACATCGTTCGGGGCCGTATGGGAAACCTCGGCCGGACTCCCTGCGGATGGAACCTGAATAGGCGATAAAGCTGGACTGGAGGCTTAGGTGATTAGGTAGGTCGTGGCCGACACCCACGTTGGGCTTCCGCTTGAAGGTTGCCGAGTACATGTCGTGTAAACGACGGTAAGTGGTGAGAGCGTGTATGAAGAAGTACCCCCTGCAGGGTTAACATGATCTATTCGAATAGCCGCGTCCGCGGTAAAGGACTACTTGGTTGCCTATACAGTTCATAGACAAGTAAATGGAAACTGTTAAAAACCTCAAGATAAGTGTGAGTGCCGAGGATGGCTCTTCCGTAGGAAGACGGAGGCGGATCCTCGGTAGTGTATTGAAGTGGTGAGTAGTGGACTCGTGTGCGCAAAACCATTTCAAGTTGGAGTATCGTAGGTTAGCCTAGCCAAGAGTCAAAGCTGGCTTGCTGCAATAACTCCACCAACCCTTCTTGATATTATGCATGTATGTAGGATCTGATGTAAGTCTTGCTGAGTACCTTTGTACTCATGTTGCTATAATCTACATTTTTACAGAAGACGCTGCAACCCCTTCTGATGGGTTCTATGTAGACGTTGACATCAACGAGTAGGCTAAAGACCCAGGTGGTGACCCTGAGCTTGTGAAGGACCACGTAGTATAGCTAGGCTGTCCAAGCCTCTTTTATTTTACTAGTTGTCTGTACTCAGACAAGTTACTTCCGCTGCTGGTTTGTATGACTGTATGACTTGTATGTGGGGTCGTGAGACACGTACCTTTGTGTATGTTATGTATGGCTCACTGAGCCTTAAATAAAGTACTTGTGTCATAGAGTCATGTTGTGATGCTTCGTTGTATTTGCACATATCGAGCATATTGTGTGTATGATTGAAATGCTTGGTATGTGTGGGATCTGACTATCTAGTTGTTTATCTTTGGTAGCCTCTCTTACCGGGAAATGTCTCCTAGTGTTACCGCTGAGCCATGGTAGCTTGCTACTGCTCTGGAACACTTAGGCTGGCCGGCATGTGTCCTTCTTCGTTCCTGTGTCTGTCCCTTCGGGGAAATGTCACGCTTTGAGTACCGGAGTCCTGTTAGCCCGCTACAGCCCGGTTTACCGGAGTCCTGCTAGCCCAGTGCTACAGCCCGGACCCACTTGCTGATGACCGACACGTTCGAAGCTGGGT
>NC_041385.1:165746308-165819076 GCF_002162155.2 Triticum dicoccoides | reverse complement strand
ATGGATTTGAGGTTGGGCTACCACCAAATCAAAATCAGGAACGGGGACATTCCTAAAACGGCCTTTGTTACTCGTTACGGCCAATACGAGTACACCGTCATGTCCTTCGGATTAACCAACGCTCCAGCCACCTTTTCTCGGTTAATGAACTCAATCTTCATGGAGTATTTGGATAAATTCGTCGTGGTTTACCTCGATGATATACTCATCTACTCCAAGAACGAGGAAGAACATGCCGAACATCTAAGGCTAGTGTTGCAGAAACTTCGAGAGCATCGCCTTTATGCCAAATTTTCTAAATGTGAATTCTGGTTGTCAGAAGTGACCTATCTGGGTCATGTAATATCTGGTAAAGGTATTGCTGTTAACCCTGAGCGAGTTCAAGCCGTCCTTAATTGGACTCCACCCGAATCGGTCAAGCAAGTTCGGAGTTTTCTGGGCTTAGCGAGCTATTGTCGTCGCCTTGTCGAGAACTTCTCCAAAGTTGCCAAACCTCTAACCGAACTCCTCAAGAAAGATAAAAAGTTCGAATGGACTCCACAATGTGAGCACAGCTTTCAGGAACTGAAAAGACGCCTGACCTCTGCTCCCGTACTGGTACCGCCAGACTTCTCTAAGGACTTTGTTATCTACTGCGACGCTTCGCGACAAGGACTAGGTTGCATTCTCATGCAAGATCGACACGTAATTGCCTATGCTTCACGGCAATTGCACCCACATGAGGAGAATTATCCTACTCATGATCTAGAGCTTGCAGCCGTAGTCTATGCACTTAAGACCTGGCGACATTACCTCCTCGGTAATCGTTGCGAAATATTCACTGATCACCAAAGTCTGAAGTATATTTTCACCCAACCGGATTTGAATCTCAGGCAGAGACGTTGGGTTGAATTGATCACCGACTTCGACTTAGGAATAACCTACACCCCAGGGAAAGCCAACGTCATGGCTGATGCGCTAAGTCGTAAATCTTATTGTAACAACCTGATGTTACAACAAAGTCAACCGCTTCTCCATGAGGAATTTCGGAAGCTTAACCTTCATATTGTTCCTCAAGGTTTTCTCTCCACCATGGTGGCAAAACCTACCCTTACGGATCAAATTATCAAAGCACAGAAGGTAGATCCGGGAATCTCCCGCATCAAGAGGAACATTCATAAAGGAATTGCGAATTGTTTCTCCATCAATGATCAAGGAGTCGTATACTTCGGGAATCGATTAGTAGTTCCCAAAGTGCGCAACCTAAGGCGATTAATCCTTAAGGAAGCTCATGAATCTCCTCTCACTATTCATCCCGGTAGTACTAAGATGTATCAGGACCTACGCCAGAGGTTCTGGTGGACTAGGATGAAGAGAGAAATTGCTCAGTATATTGCTAACTGCGACGTCTGTCGTCGTGTAAAAGCAGAGCACCAACGGCCTGCTGGCACCCTTCAACCCTTAGCTATTCCTGAATGGAAATGGGATAAAATTGGTATGGATTTTATTACCGGTTTTCCCAGGACCAAGAGAGGGAATAATGCTATCTTCGTCGTGGTCGATCGTCTTTCCAAAGTAGCCCATTTCCTACCTGTTCGAGAGAGTATAACCGCTAGCCAGCTGGCAGACCTATACATCTCCCGAATAGTGTCCCTTCATGGTGTCCCTTTGGAAATTAACTCGGATCGAGGAAGTCTTTTCACCTCTCGATTTTGGGAAAGTTTCCAAAATGCTATGGGAACCCGTCTTTCCTTTAGCACCGCTTTCCACCCTCAGTCGAGTGGTCAAGTGGAACGCGTCAACCAAATTCTAGAAGACATGCTTCGAGCCTCTGTTATCTCATTCGGAATGGACTGGGAGAAGTGCCTTCCGTTTGCCGAATTCGCTTACAACAACAGCTATCAATCTAGCTTGGGTAAAGCCCCTTTTGAAGTTCTCTATGGACGATGATGTCGAACACCCCTTAACTGGTCAGAGACCGGGGAAAGACAATTCTTTGGCCCAGATATGATTCAGGAAGCAGAAGAACAAGTTCGTATCGTTCGTGAAAAGTTGAAAACAGCCCAATCCCGTCAAAAGAGTCAATATGACCGAAAACATAAGGCTATGACTTTCGAGGTTGACGAGAAGGCCTATCTTCGGGTCACCCCTCTGAAGGGAACCCATCGTTTCGGTATCAAAGGCAAATTGGCTCCTCGTTACATTGGACCTTTTCGCATTCTTGCCAAACGAGGAGAAGTTGCCTACCAGTTGGAACTACCTCCACACCTCTCCAGAGTTCACGATGTCTTCCACGTTTCTCAACTCAGGCGTTGCTTCTCGGATCCTATCCGTGAAGTGGACCACGAAACGCTTGATCTCCAAGATGATCTTACATATCGAGAGTACCCCATTCGTATCCTCGATCAGGCCGAACGTACCACCCGACGTCATAATATCAAGTTTCTCAAGGTTCAATGGTCGCACCATTCTGAGGATGAAGCAACTTGGGAAAGGGAGGATCGTCTTCGACTCGAGTACCCCGCTTTCTTCCCGGAGGAACCCAAATCTCGGGACGAGATTCTTTTGAGTGGGGGTGAGTTGTCACAACCTAGCTAGTCATGCATTAGAGTGTTGCATCATGTTTACTCTTTCATCAGAAACTTGAAATGGGGATGACAGAACCCCCAGTCCCCTCTGAAACCAACTAGGGTTACTAAAATAATTTTTCAATGAACCTGAAATGCCCTTCTAAAATGCCCATCATTTTTGCCTTGGTTCAGAACCTCTGCCAAAAATGGTGCACATTTTCCTAGGCCATCCTAGGGTTTTTGAATTAAATCATAAATATTTGAATTTGGGCATTTAAAATAATATAAAATATTTAAATGCTCAAATATCTCCAAACTAAAATGTTTCATGTTGGAAATAATCCAACTATGGGCCAGGAATAGTTTGGTGATTTTTGAACTTGCCTAGGTATTTTATTTAATTCAACAAAGTTGCAGATATATTAAATAAAACAGAAACAAAAATAAAAAGGGGGAAAACTTACCTGGGCTCCTCCACTGTGCGGCCCAGCCAGCTGGCCGGCCCAGCCAGCAGCGGCCCAGCCCACCACTGCAGCTCTCCGTCGTCTTCCTCCCCTCGCCCCGAAGCTGCTGCGTGCTCGCGCGCGCACGGCCGCGCGGCCACCTCCTGCTTGCCGACGCGCTCCTGGCCGCGTGGACGACTCCCGCAGGCCGTCCCGATCCCCCCTGCTCTCTCTCACTCTCCCCCGGCTCTCCCCTCCTCTCCCTCGCTCTCTCTCTCACACGGCCGAACACCACCGTCGCCGCCGTTCGCCATAGCAGCCATCTCCGGCCACCCCTCGCTTCCCCGACTAGCTCAGGAGCTCCGCCTCAACTCCCTCTTCCTCCCAACCGCTCCACAGCTCCCCGGAAGCCCTGCATCGCCGCCACGTCGCCGTTCCCCTCTTCGGGCTCCGACCACCGTCGCCGTCGAATTCACCGTCTCCAGCGCGTCCCCGAGCCCGCTTCGACGCCCACTGCAACCGCGGTGAGCTACGCCACCGTTTCCCCCTCTCCTTCCCCTCGTTCCCTCACCGTAGCCACCTCCCCACCACGGCCGAACCTCCGCCGTCGCCGAGCTCGCCGTCGACGCAGCTCCGGTGACCATTTGGTCACCCCGGCGAGTCCAACGAGTTTGCAAGACCCCGTAGAGCATCCCTAGCGCCTCGCTTTGCTCGACTTCGAGCTCCAGCACCGTTCCCGTGCACGACCGAACCCCGGCGGCCGCAGCCGAGCTCGCCGCCGTCGACTCCGGCCACCCCGACCCCAACGGGCTCCGCCAAGAGCTGCGGGTTGGCCTCAGCTCCACTCCGGTGGTCTCCGCGGTCCGTTTGGTGGCCGAAATGACCAAAACCACTTCCGCCGCCGCGTCGGGCTCGCCGGCGACTAAACGCCGGCAGCCGACATTAACTTTGATCACGGGTGGGCCCTGGTTGACTCCCCTGAGTCAATGACAGGTGGGGCCCAGCCCTGTTATTTAAACAGGATTAGTTTTAATTAAGTTTTAATTAAAATAATCACCCTGACATGCGGGACCCACTGTCAGGTTTGACCTGGACCAGTTCCGTTGACCTGCTGACGTCACACTGACGTCAGGCTGACGCAGTAATTGATTTTCTGGATTTAAATTAAATCAGGAAATTCCAGAATATTATTTAAACTTCAAAAAATTCATAACTTTTATTCTGTAACTCCAAATTGGACAAATTATATATGAAAAATGATCAGAAAAATCCAATCTATCCATCTGTACTATTTTCATGCATGATCAAACAAGTTAAATTGATGTTTTAAGCAGAACAAGGAAAAGCACTTTAAAAGGCCATATTTGAATTTGAAATTTGAATCCTTGATTCAAATTTGTTCAAACCCTTCTGGTTTTAGTTGCATTAGCCCAATACACTCATTTTGCCATGTCTCATGCATGCATCATATTGTTGCATACTGTTTGGTAATGTTTGTGTATCGGTGCTCTCTGCGGCAGGTTCTGCCTCCGAGGAATACCGTGATTACCCTAACGAAGAACCGTATCAGTGCATCGAACCATCAGGCAAGCAACCAACCATTTGATCATATCGATACAATCCCATGTTCTCACTCCTGCTCTCTTTTACTGCATTAAGACAACGCGTTTCAAACTGCTGTGTGCTACGGTAGTTGAACCCATTTCCTCTGCATGACCTGTCATTGCCACAGTAACTAGATGAAACCCACTAGCATGTGTAGGAGTTGATTGAGCCATATGTATGTGTTGTTCCTACCTTGCTATGCCTGCTATGCTTAGAGTCGTGTCAGGTCTGGTTCATCTGGGTGATGGGCTAGAGTGAAATGATTATGTCGGTAATGAGAGTGGTGTGGTGAACACGATTTGGTAAAGGTATCGATGAGAGGCCATGTAGGAGTACATGGTGGGTTGTTTCATTGAAGCCGACCTTAAGCACTGAGATCTGTATGTGTGATTTAAGAATTAGCTACTACCATGCATTGGGCCCGAAACCAATGGACCCTCTCGGCTTCTTATTCACCCTAGTTCTCCGTCCAGGAGTTGCAAGTAGTTTCTGGTGTTTGTAGCCTACTGGAGGCCGTGGACAGCGCTGACCGTAGGGGTGGGCTGTGATGCGGTAGGTACGTGGCCGGGTGTACCGAATACCCGTTAGGTATCTCGGGAACCCTGTTCACATCGTTCGGGGCCGTATGGGAAACCTCGGCCGGACTCCCTGCGGATGGAACCTGAATAGGCGATAAACCTGGACTGGAGGCTTAGGTGATTAGGTAGGTCGTGGCTGACACCCACGTTGGGCTTCCGCTTGAAGGTTGCCGAGTACATGTCGTGTAAACGACGGTAAGTGGTGAGAGCGTGTATGAAGAAGTACCCCCTGCAGGGTTAACATGATCTATTCGAATAGCCGCGTCCGCGGTAAAGGACTACTTGGTTACCTATACAGTTCATAGACAAGTAAATGGAAACTGTTAAAAACCTCAAGATAAGTGTGAGTGCCGAGGATGGCTCTTCCATAGGAAGACGGAGGCGGATCCTCGGTAGTGTATTGAAGTGGTGAGTAGTGGACTCGTGTGCGCAAAACCATTTCAAGTTGGAGTATCGTAGGTTAGCCTAGCCAAGAGTCAAAGCTGGCTTGCTGCAATAACTCCACCAACCCTTCTTGATATTATGCATGTATGTAGGATCTGATGTAAGTCTTGCTGAGTACCTTTGTACTCATGTTGCTATAATCTACATTTTTACAAAAGACGCTGCAACCCCTTCTGATGGGTTCTATGTAGACGTTGACATCAACGAGTAGGCTAAAGACCCAGGTGGTGACCCTGAGCTTGTGAAGGACCACGTAGTATAGCTAGGCTGTCCAAGCCTCTTTTATTTTACTAGTTGTCTGTACTCAGACAAGTTACTTCCGCTGCTGGTTTGTATGACTGTATGACTTGTATGTGGGGTCGTGAGACCCGTACCTTTGTGTATGTTATGTATGGCTCACTGAGCCTTAAATAAAGTACTTGTGTCATAGAGTCATGTTGTGATGCTTCGTTGTATTTGCACATATCGAGCATATTGTGTGTATGATTGAAATGCTTGGTATGTGTGGGATCTGACTATCTAGTTGTTTATCTTTGGTAGCCTCTCTTACCGGGAAATGTCTCCTAGTGTTACCGCTGAGCCATGGTAGCTTGCTACTGCTCTGGAACACTTAGGCTGGCCGGCATGTGTCCTTCTTTGTTCCTGTGTCTGTCCCTTCGGGGAAATGTCACGCTTTGAGTACCGGAGTCCTGTTAGCCCGCTACAGCCCGGTTTACCGGAGTCCTGCTAGCCCAGTGCTACAGCCCGGACCCACTTGCTGATGACCGACACGTTCGAAGCTGGGTCATGGATGCCTGTCCCTGTAAGTCTGTGCCACTTTGGGTTTACGACTAGTCATGTCAGCCCGGGCTCTTTATCATATGGATGCTAGCGACACTATCATATACGTGAGCCAAAAGGCGCAAACGGTCCCGGGAAAAGGTAAGACGACACCCGTGGGGATACCGTGCGTGAGGCCGCAAAGTGATATGAGGTGTTACCAGCTAGATCGATGTGACATCGAGTCGGGGTCCTGACACTATTGCTTTTGCAACTATTTCTACCGCATAGCGATAATGTAAAGCAATTATATGGCGCTTGCATCTTATGCAATAAAGAGACAACCATAAGGCTCCTGCCAGTTGCCGATAACTTTAACAAAACATGATCATCTCATACAACAAATTATATCACATCATGTCTTGACCATATCACATCACAACATGCCCTGTAAAAACAAGTTAGACGTCCTCTACTTTGTTGTTGCAAGTTTTACATGGATGCTACGGGCTTAGCAAGAACCGTTCATACCTAGGCATCAAAACCACAATGATTTTTCATCAAGCGTGTTGTTTTAACCTTCAACAAGGACCGGTCGTAGCCACACTCGGTTCAACTAAAGTTGGAGAAACAGACACTCACCTTCCACCTATGTGCAAAGCACGTCGGTAGAACCAGTCTCGCGTAAGCGTACGCGTACTATAAGTCTGAGCCGCTTCATCCAACAATACCGCCGAATCAAAGTATGACATGCTGGTAAGCAGTATGACTATTATCGCCCACAACTCTTTGTGTTCTACTCGTGCATATAATATCTACATATAGACCTGGCTCGGATGCCACTGTTGGGGAACGCAGTAATTTCAAAAAAAATCCTACAATCACGCAAGATCTATCTATGTGATGCATAGCAACGAGAGGGAAGAGTATGTCCACGTACCCTCGTAGACCGAAAGCGGAAGCATTGTGACAACGCGGTTGATGTAGTCGTATGTCTTCATGATCCGACCGATCTTAGCACCGAATGTATGGCACCTCCGCGATCAGCACACGTTCAGCTTGGGGACGTCCCTCGTACTCTTGATCTAGTTGAGGCCGAGGGAGAGTTTCGTCAGCATGACGGCATGGTGACGGTGATGACGAAGTTACCGGCGCAGGGCTTTTCCTAAGCACTACGAAGATATGACCGATGTGTGTAACTATGGAGGGGGGCACCGCACACGGCTAAACAATGTCAACTTGTGTGTTCTAGGGTGCCCCCTTCCCACGTATATAAAGGAGGGAGGGGCAGGCCGGCCGGCCTCTCTAGGCACGCCAAGGGGGGAGGAGTCCTCCTCCTAGTGGCCTCTCTAAACAATGTCAACTTGTGTGTTCTAGGGTGCCCCCCTTTCCTAGTCCCACTAGGAATAGAAGGAAGAGGGGGAAGGAGAAAGGAAAGAGGGGCCGGCCCCCACACCCAATTCAGATTGGCCTTGGGGGGGGGGGCGCGCCCCCTCCTAGGTTGCCTTCTCTCCTCTCCCACTAAGGCCCATTAAGGCCCATATGCTCCCCGGGAGGGTTCCGGTAACCCCCGGTACTCCGATAAATGCCCGAACTCATCCGGAACCATTCTGATGTCCAAACATAGGCTTCCAATATATCAATCTTTATGTCTCGACCATTTCGAGATTTCTCGTCGTGTCCGTGATCATATCCGGGACTCCGAACTACCTTCGATACATCAAAACACATAAACTCATAATACCTATCGTCATCGAACGTTAAGCGTACAAACCCTATGGTTTCGAGAACTATGTAGACATGACTGAGACAAATCTCCGGTCAATAATCAATAGCGAAACCTGGATGCTCATATTGGTTCCTACATATTCTACAAAGATCTTTATCGGTCAAACCGCATAACAACATACATTGTTCCCTTTGTCTTCGGTATGTTACTTGCCCGAGATTTGATCGTCAGTATCATCATACCTAGTTCAATCTCGTTACCTGCAAGTCCCTTTACTCGTTCTGTAATACTTCATCCTGCAACTAACTCATTAGTTACAATGCTTGTAAGGCTTATAGTGATGAGTATTACCGAGAGGGCCTAGAGATACCTCTCCAAAACACGGAGTGACGAATCGTAATCTTGATATATGCCAACCCAACAAACACCTTCAGAGACACATGTAGAGCACCTTTATAATCACCCTATTACGTTGGGACGTTTTGTATCACACAAAGTGTTCCTACGGTATTCGGGAGTTGCATAATCTCATAGTCTGAGGAACTTGTATAAGTCATGAAGAAAGTAGTAGCAATGAATCTAACACGATCATAATGCTAAGCTAACGGATGGGTCATTCCCATCACATCATTCTCCTAATGATGTGATCCTGTTCATCAAATGACAACACATGTCTATGGTTAGGAAACATAACCATCTTTGATTAATGAGCTAGTCAAGTAGAGGCATACTATTCACACATGTAATAAGTTTCCGGTTAATACAATTCTAGCATGAATAATAAACATTTATCATGAATTAAGGAAATAAATAATAACTTTATTATTGCCTCTAGGTCATATTTCCTTCATTTCCTAATTTATCAGGATTTTTGGAGTTACATAAGTATTCGAGAGTTACAGATTACTACAGACTGTTCTATTTTTGACAGATTCTGTTTTTTGCGTGTTCTTTGCTTATTTTGATGAATCTATGTGTAGTATCGGGGGGTGGGGTGTATGAACCATGGAAAAGTTGGAATACAGTAGATATTACACCAATGTAAATAAATAATGAGTTTGCAACAGTACCTTAAAGTGATGGTTTATTTTCTTATACTAACGGAGCTCATGAGATTTTCTGTTGAGTTTTGTGTTGTGAAGTTTTCAAGTTTTGGGTAAGGATTTGATGGAATATGGAATAAGGAGTGGCAAGAGCCTAAGATTGGGGATTCCCAAGGCACCCCAAGGTAATATTCAAGGACAACCAAAAGCCTAAGCTTGGGGATGCCCCGGAAGGCATCCCCTCTTTCGTCTTCGTCTATCGGTAACTTTACTTGAGGCTATATTTTTATTCACAACATGATATGTGTTTTGCCTGGAGCATCTTGTATGATTTGTTTTTAGTTTACCACAATCATCCTTGCTGTACACACGTTTTGGGAGAGACACGCGTGAATAGTGATTTATTAGAATACTCTATGTGCTTCACTTATATCTTTTGAGCTAGACAATATTGCTCTAGTACTTCACTTTTATATTTTTAGAGCACGGCGATGGCTTTATTTTATAGAAATTGTTGAACTCTCATGCTTCACTTATATTATTTTGAGAGTCTTTTAAAATAACATGGTAATTTGCTTTGGTCATAAATTTAGTCCTAATATGATGAGCATCCAAGAGGAATATAATAAAAACTTCCATATAAAGTGCACTGAATACTATGAGAAGTTTGATTCTTTATGATTGTTTTGAGATATGAAGATGGTGATATTAGAGTCATGCTAGTGGAGTAGTAGTGAATGTGAGAGATACTTGTGTTAAAGTTTGTGATTCCCGTAGCATGCATGTATGGTGAACCGTTATGTGATGAAGTTGGAGCATGATTTATTTTTTGATTGTCTTCCTTATGAGTGGCGGTCGGGACAAGCGATGGTATTTTCCTACCAATCTATGCTCCTAGGAGCATGCATGTAGTACTTCGTTTCGATAACTAATAGATTTCTACAATAAGTAAGTGAGTTATTTATGACTAATGTTGAGTCCATGGATTATACACACTCTCACCCTTCCACCATTGCTAGCATCTCTAGTACCGCGCAACTTTCGCAGGTACCATGAACCCACCATATACCTTCCTCAAAACAGCCATCATACCTACCTATTATGGCATTTCCATAGCCATTCCGAGATATATTTTCATGCAACTTTCCACCATTCCGTTTATTATGACACGCTTCATCATTGTCATATTGCTTTGCATGATCATGTAGTTGACATTCTATTTTTGGCAAAGCCACCATTCATAATTCTTTCATACATGTCACTCTTGAGTCATTGCACATCCCGGTACACCGCCGGAGGCATTCACATAGAGTCATATTTTTTTCTAAGTATTGAGTTGTAATTCTTGAGTTGTAAGTAAATAAAAGTGTGATGATCTTCATTATTAGAGCATTGTCCCATGTCAGGAAAGGATGATGGAGTCTATGCTTCCCCCACTAGTCGAGATGAGACTCTGAAAAAAAGAGGCCATAAAACATGAGAAAGGCCCAAACAAAAAAAATAAAAAAATATGAGAGAAAAAGAGAAAATGGGCAATGTTACTATCCTTTTTCCACACTTGTGCTTCAAAGTAGCACCATGATTTTCATGATAGAGACTCTCCTATTTTGTCACTTTCATATACTAGTGTGAATTTTTCATTATAGAACTTAGCTTGTATATTCCAATGATGGGCTTCCTCAAATTTCCCTAGGTCTTTGTGTGCAAGCAAGTTGGATGCATGCCCACTTAGTTTCTTTTTGATATTTCATACATTTATAGCCCTAGTGCATCCATTGCATGGCAATCCCTATTCACTCACATTGATATCTATTGATGGGCATCTCCATAGCCCGTTGATAAGCCTAGTTTATGTGAGACTATATTCTCCTGTTTTGTCTTCTCCACAACCACCATATTCTATTCCACCATAGTGATATATCCATGGCTCATGCTCATGTATTGCATGAAGATTGAAAAAGTTTTAGAACATGAAAAGTATGAAACAATTGCTTGGCTTATCATCGGGGTTGTGCATGATTTAAATATTTTGTGTGATGAAGATAGAGCATAGCCAGATTATATGATTTTGTAGGGATAGCTTTGTTTGGCCATGTTATTTTGAGAAGATATGATTGCTTTGTTAGTATACTTGAAGTATTACTGTTTTTATGTCAATATTAAACTTTTGTTTTGAATCTTTCATATCTGAACATTCATGATACAATAAAGAAAATTACATGGATAAGTGTGTTAGGTAGCATTCCAGATCAAAAATTCTGTTTTTATCATTTACCAACTCGGGGACGAGCAGGAATTAAGCTTGGGGATGCTTGATACGTCTCCAACGTATCTATAATTTTTTATTGTTCGATGCTATTATATTATCTGTTTTGGATGTTTTATATGCATTAATATGCAATTTTATATTATTTTTGGGACTAACCTATTAACCGAGATCCTAGTGCGAGTTTCTGTTTTTTTGCCTGTTTTAGAGTTTCGCAGAAAAGGAATACCAGACGGAGTCCAAATGGAATGAAACTTTCACGATGTTTTTTCTTGGACCAGAAGCAAACCAGGAGACTTGGAGATGAAGTCAGAGATGCAACGCGGCAGGCACGAGGGTGGAGGGCACGCCCAGGGGGGTTGGGTGCGTCCCCCCTACTTCGTGGGCCCCTCGTGGATCTCCTAACCTAGTTCCTTCGCCTATATATACTCTTATACCCCAAAACATCCAGGGAAGCCATGAAACCACTTTTGAACCGCAGCAACCTTCTGTACCCGTGAGATCCCATCTAGGGGCCTTTTCCAGCGTCCTGCCAGAGAGGGATTCGATCATGGAGGGCTTCTACATGAACACCATTACCATTCCGATGAAGCGTGAGTAGTTTACCACAGACCTACCGGTCTATAGCTAGTAGCTAGATGGCTTCTTCTCCCTCTTTTATTTTCAATACCATGTTCTCCTCGATGTTCTTGGAGAACTATTCGATGTAATATTCTTTTGCGGTGTGTTTGCCGAGATCCGACTAATTATGGATTTATGATCAGATTATCTATGAATAGTATTTGAGTCTTCTCTGAATTCTTATATGCATGATTTGATATATTTGCAAGTTTCTTCAAATGATTGGTTTAGTTTGGCCTACTAGATTGGTTTTTCTTGCAATGGGAGAAGTGCTTAGCTTTGGGTTCAATCTTGCGGTGTCCTTTCCTAGTGATAGTAGGGGCAGCAAGGCACGTATTGTATTGTTGCCATCAAGGATAAAAAGATGGGGTTTTCATCATATTGCTTGAGTTAATTCCTCTACATCATGTCATCTTACTTAATGCGTTACTCCGTTCTTTATGAACTTAATACTTCTTGATGCATGCTGGATAGCGGTCGATGTGTGGAGTAATAGTAGTAGATGCAGAATTGTTTTGGTCTACTTGACACGGATGTGATGCCTATGTTCATGATCATTGCCTTAGATATCGTCATAATTATGTGCTCTTCTATCAATTGCTCGGCAGTAATTTGTTCACCCACCATAATATTTGCTATTTTAAGAGAAGCCAGTAGTGAAACCTATGGCCCCCGGGTATCTTTTCCATAATATAAGTTCTCTTTTACATCATACTAGTTTCTGATCTACTATTTTGCAATCTTTTACTTTTCGATCTATAAACCAAAATACCAAAAATATTTACTTTACCGTTTATCTATCTCTATCAGATCTCACTTTTTGCAAGTAACCATGAAGGGATGGACAACCCCTTTATCGCGTTGGGTGCAAGTTGTTGATTTTTTGTGCAGGTATTCAGTGACTTGTGTGTTGTCTCCTACTGGATTGATACCTTGGTTCTCAAGCTAATGGAAATACTTACTCTACTTTGCTGCATCACCCTTTCCTCTTCAAGGGAAAACCCAACGCAAGCTCAAGAGGTAGCAGTTATCACCATTATACCTTGGGGAAAAATACCTTCATTTTGTTGGTCAGGTGCAACCAAGCCGGGATTTTCCAGTGCAACCACATTTGCCTTTATGGGAAGGCCCTAATACGGTTTATTGTCATGCCTCCCGCCGGTTCCTCCTACTAGGGAAGGTTATGTGCGTGCGTTACCCTGATCAGGTAGGCGGCCATAATCCTTGTGTGCCCGAGTTGTGTTTTACCGGGTTGTCCCCATTTGTGACCATTTTTGTTTTTGCCACAACGGTGGCCATTTGATGTCTAGAGTGGCCTGGAGAGTGTCATGCAGTTGGTCCACCCGAATGGGAACACGAGCCATGGGTTAGGTGGTGTCGGTACAGTGTACTAACCTCTGCAGAGTGTGTATAAACTATCGATAGTCGCGTCCTCGGTCATGGACAAAGTACGTACTAGGTCACACTGGTCGATCAACACACACGATGATAGGATAACTCATTAGATGATTTATATGTTGATATGTGAGAAGTAACAGCTTGGCAGGATGCCGATGATGATGTTGCATCATCTTGAGGATCATCATTCAGTTTGTGATGTGGTCACATGGAGGCATTGGTCATGAGGTGATCAAGGTGACATAGTCCTTGGCCAGATAGCCAAGAATGAGATGGTACTTGAGATCTGAGGTGTTGGTTCATCAGTATTCTAGTAGTTCCATATTATGCTTAGTAATTTCTCTCACATCATCATAGTTGATCATAAGTTAACATGTTAAATGCTATGTTGTTGTTTTGCCTTGATACTTTTGGTTGTTGTGAGCTTGCGAGTACATTCAAAGTACTTACCTAGCATGTCATGCTAGATTGCAGATGGTGCTGTGATTGATTGCTTGTCAAGGATTCCATTCATGCGAGCTAGACCGTGTCCTAGCCAGAGTACCTGTAGAGTGGAGTTCACTAACGTGCGTCTAGGCGGATCTTGGGTAGGGGGTCCCGAACTGTGCGTCTAGGCGGATGGTAACATGAGACGAGGGACACAATGTTTTTACCCAGGTTCGGGCCCTCTTGATGGAGGTAAAACCCTATGTCCTGCTTGATTAATATTGATGATGTGGGTTACAAGAGTAGATCTACCACGAGATCAAGGAGGCTAAATCCTAGAAGCTAGCCTATTTTATGATTGTTGTTCGTCCTATGGACTAAGGCCATCTGGTTTATATAGACACCGGAGAGGGCTAGGGTTACACAGAGTCGGTTACAAAGGTAGGAGATCTACATATCCGTATCGCCAAGCTTGCCTTCCACGCCAAGGAAAGTCCCATCCGGACACGGGACGAAGTCTTCAATCTTGTATCTTCATAGTCTTGGAGTCCGGCCGATGATGGTAGTTCGGCTATCCGGACACCCCCTAGTCCGGGACTCCCTCAGTAGCCCCCGAACCAGGCTTCAATAACGATGAATTCGGCGCGTATGTTGTCTTCGGCGTTTGCAAGGCGGGTTCTTCTTCATGCTCCATGTGTTTGCCGGATAGTGTCCGGTTGCTTCATAAATGCTGCGCTCCTTGGCTTCCGCGTCCAATAATGGTCTTCTTCCACGCGTCGCACGAATGTGAAAAGCCAGGGTATTTTTATGTTTTACCCCCTAGCTGCGCAAATAAGCTGCCTATAAGAGAGGCGAGGATCCAGATCCAAATCACATCATCCTCCTTCCGCAAGCACTCATCGAGGCGCATCTGACACCAAACCCATTCCGACATGGACAGTCGACGCAGCTCCTCTTCTCGCGCTCCCAGCCCTAAGCCAGGAGATTGGAGGAGATGCTCAATCCCGCACAGTGAGTTAGTGATGCTCCAAGCAGAGGGATATCTTCCCCCGGCCTTCATGGTTCCGGTTCGAGCCGGACTGGCCACCTACAAAGGTGGGAAGCAGGCGGAGAGCGCCCCCAATCCCTCCAAAGGAGAGCGGGTGTGCTTCGTCTCCTACTTAATAAGGGGACTCGGATTTCCTATACATCCGTTTCTCCGGGGGCTCCTGGAGTTCTACGGACTCCAGCTTCATCACCTTACACCTGCCTCCATTTTGCACATCGCGGGCTTCGTAGCTCTGTGTGAGCTGTTCTTGGGCATTGAGCCCCATTTTGCGCTGTGGAAGAGGCTGTTTTGCCTCGTACCCCGCTCTCACGAGGGGTCGATATATCAAGTGGGCGGAGCCGAAATATGGTGCATCGCCAGGACCGGATACCTGTCTGGGACCCCGAAGAAGGCGTCCGAAGATTGGCGTTCGGAGTGGTTTTATATGGAGGACACTCCGCTGCCGGATCCAGTCCGGATCGGCCTTCCGGAGTTCAGCAACGCTCCCCTGAAGAAACGCCTAAGTTGGCACCCACGGAGCCCTTGGCGAGAAGATGATAGTAGCGTCCATTACTTGATGGGCCGGATACGGCTACTAGCCCATTCCGGATTAACCATGATCGGAGTCATGGCCACATGCATTATGCGTGGGGTGCAGCCGCTCCAATATACTTCAACGGAGACGACGACGCCACCCGTCACGGCCGCAAGGGACCTGGCTCGGCCGACGATCTGGTGAAGATCCTGTCCGGCTTGTACAAGGGGGAGAAGGAGGACTTCCTCCGTACGAATCCTCTGAACGAATTTTCCATGAACAACCCTCGGAGATGGGTAAGCTGTCGCATGCATATTTGAACCGTGCCTTTAAAGGCAATTGTCTTATTGTATGATTTTGACACAGGAACTGCGTCGGGATGTGGCGGGCATAAAAAGCCCAGCCCCACAACCCGAAGACCCAGAAAGGTCCTTTGATCCGCCCTCCGAAGAGGATCCGGACTTAGCGGTGGAACTGATCGACGGGGTGTACCACCAGCTCAGCACAGATAATGCTTTAGTCGCCATTATGGCTGACTACCCAGGTTTGTGTCCGGCTTCCCCGGTGAGTACGACCGAAGTCCTGGCGCCGTTACTTCTTTAATGCTTAGTTCTGACCACCGTGCACCAATGGTGTTCGACAGGAAGCGCCTTTACGGCAGGAAGTCGAGCTCGCGGCGACAGGCCAACAAGGGTCAGTCCGGCCCAGCAGGCGAAAGAGGAGTGCGACACGAACTGAAACGTCGCCGCAACGGTATGGAGCACCGCTATTTTTTAAGGGAAGGATTCCCAGGAGGTATATTAATGCTCACAACTTATCTAGAAAGAGCGCTCGCGGGACAGTGTCCGGAGGGTTTGCTAATCAAGCCTCCGCCAGCCATGCTCGAACGCATGGCCCGGAAGGGGAGGCGAATACAAGGCATGAGTCGGACGCTCCTCCGACGGAGGATGCGGACAGGCTGTCCGCCACCCGGTCTGAGGTGGAGAGCACCATGAATCACAGGCATTGCCGGACAGTTCTTCGTGACGCGTGTTTCTCCCCGGAGGCGTTAAATGCCTTTGATGCGGGAAACGCACACCTCCGTGCCGCTCAAGATGGGTTAACCAGAGCCACGGAGCAGTATGTGAAAGACATACGTGTAAGTAATTTTAATAGTTATATATGCCAGTAGCCCCCGAGACTTAAAATGGTTAAAATAACTGATTTAAGGATCAATTTTTATGCAGGATCTTACGGAGAAGAATACCCATCTGTCCCAGGGCTCCAAGAGTGTAAGGCCCAACTTGAGGCCGGACTGGCCGCCACAGGGGGAGCCATAGAGACCCCCGCTGGTAAGACGTCCTTTGAAAAGATAATTAATTAACAAAGTGCGGCGTGAATCTGACAATAATATTGCAGAGGGCGACGAACTAGATCCGGACAAGCAACAACTACTGCGTCAGCTAAAGGCTGGCGAGAGGGTGCTTATGAAGGTGCAGCATGAGAGAAACAAGCTCCAAGATGCCCACACCCAGCTAGGAGAAGAGCTGAAAGGTGTTCGGGCCCAGCTGTCTGGCTCCTTGAAGGAGAATCAGCGACTTCGTCGCGGCATTTATAGTAAGTGCTTGAGCAAATTCCTTTGAAAAGAAGAATTCGGCGAGGAAGTCGTTTGACAGAAATATGTCTTTAGGTGTGCTCACAGGTCGCCCTGCGGAGGAAATGCCTGGGTCAACAGGTGACCAACTTCCCGAGCTGGTGCAATTGTTCGAACGTGTTTGGCAGGCGATGAGTGGCGTCGTTCAGGCTTTATGGCCATCCGTCTCCCTACCCGAGGGCCTTGGTGAGCTTGCTGAGAAGCTCCAGGGAGCACGGCAACGCCTCCGTTTGTGGAAGATATCGGCCTGCCGTCAGGGCGCCAGGGAGGCCTGGGGCATGGTGAAGACGCGCTACCCGAAGGCTGACCCAAACCACATGGCCGAGGTCGGTCCTGCGGGGCCTGATGGGAAGGAGATCCCTGTGAGCTTGATGTATGTCCAAGTAGAACTGGCCGCGAAATATTCCCAACAGGACTGTAAATTAGACAGCCTATTAGATGGGATTAAGGAGGAGTACAATCAGTCGGTTTGACGATGTAATTTGAAATGACATGTAAGACGCCTTCTAGCCGGATTGTAGATCGTTTATCTTTGCGGACCGTTTCGCTTCAACCTCGGGACCCAACAGTCCGGAGTGTGTCTGAATACCCCTACGGTTATAAAAGAACCGGGGCATGCATGGAGACAAGGCGTCGGGGTCATGATCGCTTTATCAGACAAGTGCCCAACTAGTTATGTTATATTACATGGTTAGTAAGAAACATCTTCCAGGGAGAATAGTTCCGTTAAGGGTTCCTTTCCCTGGGAGGCATGCCCTAAGGTGCAATGCCGGACTGCGAAAATAGCAGAAAAAGCATCTGGGGGCTTATAAATAAGTAAGTAATAAATCATCTTTCAAGTCACCGACCGAATATTCTCTTAAGAACGCTAGCTTTCGGATTCACCCAGTCTGAGGTACACATCCGGCTGACCCGGCAGTAACAATCGCAGAGGTGCTCCCTTTACCTCCTAGCCGAACAATCGGGAACGTAGGGGTAAGCACAGGAGCCAGGCAACCTAGCTTGGCCAAAACTTAAGTTATATCGATGCATATAATGGTGAATAAAAGGTACATGCGGAAGTATGACACATGTATTGGGCGTGTAGCCCATATTAATAAGCTTCTGGTAAAGAAGCCCCCAGGTATAATGAGTGCTAGGAGCACATCAAGTGTGTGCGAACAAAGCGCAAATCAGCCTATAAAAGGTATTGAAAAAAAGGTGGGAAGAAGGAGGGGGACAAGAGACAGTAAAATATATATAAAAAGGTGGACGGGGGAGTGAGACGAACTCTGAGTCCGGTGTTTAGGCGTAGAATCTTCGGAGACGGGCTGCGTTCCATGTGTTCGGCTCGAGTCAGTTGTCAGATGCTTTACGTAGACGGTATGCTCCGCCGGTCAGGACTTGGTCGATGATGAAGGGACCTTCCCACTTGGGCTTAAGTTTGTCCGTTTTCTTGTCCGGCAGGCGTAGAACGAGTTCGCCGACATTGTAAGTTTTGGCCCGTACTTCTCTGCTTTGATATCTTCGAGCCTACTGCTGATAGAATGCGGAACGAGCCTTTGCCACGTACCGTTCCTCCTCTAAGGCGTCCAAACTGTCCTGCCGATCCAACTCGGCTTCTCTTTCTTCGTACATGCACACACGAGGTGATTCATGAATTATATCGCAAGGAAGAACTGCCTCTGCGCCATACACCATGAAAAATGGTGTGAATCCAGTAGTTCGGTTTGGTGTGGTCCGCAGCCCCCAGAGTACGGAGTCGAGCTCCTCTACCCAGTGCATGTTAGATTCCTTGAGGGACCGCACTAGTCTGGGTTTGATGCCGCTCATGATTAGACCATTTGCTCGCTCGACTTGACCGTTAGTTTGGGGGTGATAGACTGAAGCGTAATCGTGCTTGATGCCCATGTTTTTGCACCAGAGTTTAACCTCGTCGGCAGTGAAGTTCGTGCCGTTATCAGTGATGATGCTGTGGGGGACGCCAAAACGGTGTACTACCCCGGATAGGAAGTCTATCACCGGTCCGGATTTTGCCGTTTTAACCGGCTTGGCCTCAATCCATTTGGTGAATTTGTCCACCATGACCAATAAGTATTTGTGCTTGTGGGTTCCCCCTTTAAGGGGTCCAACCATATCAAGCCCCTAGACCGCGAACGGCCAGGTAATGGGTATAGTTTTGAGGGCGGTGGGTGGCATGTGGCTCTGATTAGCAAAGAGCTGGCAACCGACGCATCGTTGGACTAAGTCCTGAGCATCTGCCCGGGTTGTCGGCCAATAAAATCCTGTACGGAAGGCCTTGCCTACGAGTGCCCGGGCTGCAGCGTGGTGCCCGCCGACTCCGGCGTGAATTTCAGCCAGGAGATTCCGCCCCTCCTCTTCAGAGATACACCTTTGAAGGATTCCGGTTGTGCTTTTCTTATAAAGTTCTCCCTCATGGACCTTGTAGGCTTTAGATTGCCGAACTATGCAGCGGGCCTCATTTTGGTCTTCGGGAAGTTCCTGCCGAATAAATAGGCTAGGAATGGTTCTGTCCACGGGGCAATTACTGCCATTATGTCGTGAGCTGAAGGTGTTATTTCGTTGGCTGAGCCGCCGATTATGTCAGAATGGTCTGAGTTAGGTGATGCAGCTGGCTCCGGATTGTTATTTCTGGACTCCTCTTCCCATAACACGGATGGCTTGAAGAGCCGTTCCAGGAAGATGTTTGGAGGGACGGCGTCTTGTTTCGCGCCGATGCGTGCTAACACGTCTGCTGCCTGGTTATTATGCCGGGCTACATGGTGGAATTCGAGTCCTTCGAACCGAGCTGACATTTTTAGGACGGCGTTGCGGTAAGCTGCCATTTTTGGATCTTTGGCATCAAAGTCTCCATTTACTTGGGATATTGCGAGGTTTGAATCCCCACGCACCTCTAGGCATTGAATGCCCATGGAGATTGCCATCCGGAGGCCATGTAGAAGGGCCTCGTATTCGGCTGCGCTATTGGAGTCCATGTACATTATTTGAAGTACGTATTGGATTGTGTCTCCAGTTGGGGACGTCAGGACGACGCCAGCCCCCAAGCCAGCCAACATTTTGGATCCGTCGAAATGCATGATCCAATTGGAGTATGCACCGTACTCCTTAGGGAGTTCGGCTTCGGTCCATTCGGCGACGAAGTCGGCCAGAACCTGCGACTTTATAGCTCGCCGTGGTTTATAGGTTATTTCAAATGGTAAGAGCTCAATAGCCCATTTTGCAATCCTGCCCGTTGCGTCGCAATTGTTTATAATATCGTTGAGAGGTACTTCGGAGGCCACCGTTATGGAACACTCTTGAAAGTAGTGTCGCAGCTTCCGGGATGCCATGAACACTGCATATGCTATCTTTTGATAATATGGGTACCGGGACTTGCATGGAGTTAGAACAGTGGATACGTAGTACACTGGTTTTTGAAGAGGGAATCTGTGCCCTTCTGTCTCTCGCTCGACGACGAGTACCGCGCTGACAACTTGATGTGTGGTTGCGATATATAGTAACATAGGTTCGCCCAGGTTGGGCGCGGTCAGGACCGGATTTGTTGCCAGTATGGCCTTTATTTCTTCGAGTCCACCTGTGGCAGCATCCGTCCATTCAAAATGTTCGGTGCGCCGGAGGAGGCGGTAGAGGGGCAGAGCCTTTTCTCCCAAACGGGAGATGAAGCAGCTTAAGGCCGCTACGCATCCGGTTAGTTTTTGTATTTGCTTGAGGTCTTTTGTAATATCCAATTGTGACAGAGCTCGTATTTTGGCTGGGTTTGCTTCAATTCCTCTACCGGATACGATGGAGCCCAAGAGCTTTCCGGCTGGTACGCCGAAGACGCATTTTTCCGGATTGAGCTTAATGTCATATGCTCGGAGGTTGTCGAATGTCACCCTCAAGTCTTCTACTAGAGTTTCGACGTGTTTGGTCTTGACGACCACATCGTCTACGTATGCCTCTACTGTTTTGCCTATCTGGGTAGCCAGACATGTTTGAATCATGCGCTGATATGTTGCGCCGGCGTTTTTGAGTCCGAAGGGCATTGTGTTCAAGCAGAATGGCCCATATGGAGTAATGAATGCCGTTGCGGCCTGGTCTTTCTCCGCCATCTTGATTTGATGGTATCCAGAGTATGCGTCGAGGAAGCACAATAAATCGTGCCCTGCGGTAGCATTGATGATTTGGTCGATGCGAGGGAGGGGGAAAGGGTCCTTTGGACAGGCCTTGTTAAGGTCTTTAAAATCGACGCAGAGGCGCCAGGATTTGTCCTTTTTGGTACCATTACTATATTGGCTAGCCAGTCCGGATGTTTTATATCTCTGATGAATCCGGCTTCTAAGAGTTTGGCTAGCTCTTCTCCCATTGCCTGTCTTTTGGGTTCGGAAAATCGCCGAAGAGCTTGTTTGACCGGCTTGAATCCTTTTAGGATGTTTAGGCTGTGCTCTGCCAGCCTGCGTGGGATTCCTGGCATGTCTAAAGGGTGCCAGGCAAAAATGTCCCAATTTTCCCGAAGGAATTCTCGTAGTGTGGCTTCGACATCAGGACTTAATTGTGCCCCAATGGAGGCCGTCTTTGTGGGGTCCGTTGGATGGACCTGAAATTTGACTATTTCGTTTGCTGGTTTAAAAGAGATGGACTTGGACCTCTTATCGAGTATCACATCGTCCCTATCCACCATGGAGCGCAGCGTAGTTAGTTCCTCTGCCGCTAGGGCTTCGGACAATGCCTCTAGGGCCAGTGCGGCTGTCTTATTTTCAGCGCGGAGTGCTGTATCTGGATCACTGGCAAGAGTGATTATCCCATTGGGTCCGGGCATTTTGAGCTTCATGTACCCGTAGTGGGGTATACCTTGGAAGATTGTGAATGCCTCTCACCCTAACAAAGCGTGATATCTGCTGCCGAATGGGGCCACTTGGAACGTGCCCTCCTCGGACCTGTAATTGTCCGGTGAGCCGAACACTACATCTAGTGTGATTTTTTCCTGTGCAGTGTACTTCTCGACTAGGGATTATCCCTCTGAAGGTTGTGCTGCTTCGCTCGATGCGGCTCCAGTCAATATCCATTTTTGAAGGGTTTCCTCATAGATGAGGTTTAATCCGCTGCCGCCATCCATGAGTACCTTGGTAAGGCGAAAGCCGTCCACTATCGGACTGAGGACCAATGCGGCTGGTGCTCTAGTTGTTCGGAATTGAGGTTCGTCGCTGGCGTTGAAGGTGATAGCCGTGTCACTCCATGGATTTGCTGTTGCTACTTGGTAGACTTCGGCGAGGCCGCGGATTGTTCGTTTTCGCATGTTATTTGGTGCGAAAGTCTCGAAGACTGTTAATACCGTACCGGTACTGGTGGGCTGTTTGCTCGGGGCTAAAAAGCCTTCGCCACTTTTGGCCACCTGCCGTAGTATCCAACATGCTCGAAGGCTGTGTGTTGGAGTGGCGCCCTCCGTACTGTGGATTTTGCAGGGTCCGTTGAGCCAGCCCTCCAGTACGTTTCCATGCCCTTTAGGGGGTCTTTGCTTTTTGGTTTTTAACCCAGGTGCTTGAGTATGGCGCACCCTTTTACTTCGGACTAGGGTTGTGGTCAAGGCTGGACTGTCCCAAAACCTAGTTTCGGTGTTCCTGGCACTCTCTACCGCACAGTATTTTTGTACGATAGTCGCTAGGTCGATGAAGCGTGTAACTTCACGACGACTTATGGCGTTCATGATTCCCTTGTCCGTGCAATTGTTGTAGAAAATTGAAATCGCGCTTTCTTCGCAGCAGTCCTTTATCCTGTTCATAACCAGGAGGAATCTGGCCCAGTAATGATGTACTGTTTCATCGGGCTCTTGCCGTATTCGAGATAGATCGCTTATGTTTGGGTGGGCGGGTGGAATCAAGTTCGGAACCCCGCCCGATATGAGGCTCAAAGGCCAAGAAGTTTCCGGATTTGGAAGCTTGACTTGCTAGATGCTTTCCAACGAATCTAGTCTGATGCCTGACTCTAAGTTTAGTATTTGATTAGCGTCCGTCCCTTCGCGGGAATCCGGCTTGGAGGGATCGGGAATCCGGACATAGTTGGTTTTCAACGTAGAAGAAGGGTTGCCGCATTGTTACTCTACCACGACAACGTGGTGGGTGGCCTGAGGAGAGTTAATCTCTCTCAGATCGGGTTTAAGCCCAATCTGATCGTAGTCTGTAGTGACTCCCAGGGCGGCGATGCGATCCAAGAGCTCGTTTACAGAGGAGAGCTCAATCGGATCTAACTGCTCGGCGAATTCCGGGCTGACGTGAAGATCGCTTTTGATGACCTGAGAGGTCATCGTCGAAGCGGTGGCCGAACAGGCGGTCATAAGAAAACCACCTAGCCGGACAGTTTGGTCGGCGGCCAAAGCTCTCTTGACGACGGTGCCGTCTTTAAAGATGGGAGAAGGCATCCTTCCTGATCGCGACGATACAGGGAACTCTCAATGAAAGCACCAATGTCGGTGTCAAAACCGGCAGATCTCGGGTAGAAGGTCCCGAACTGTGCGTCTAGGCGGATGGTAACAGGAGACGAGGGACACGATGTTTTTACCCAGGTTCGGGCCCTCTTGATGGAGGTAAAATCCTACATCCTGCTTGATTAATATTGATGATGTGGGTTACAAGAGTAGATCTACCACGAGATCAAGGAGGCTAAACCGTAGAAGCTAGCCTATGGTATGATTGTTGTTCGTCCTATGGACTAAGGCCATCCGGTTTATATAGACACCGGAGAGGGCTAGGGTTACACAGAGTCGGTTACAAAGGTAGGAGATCTACATATCTGTATCGCCAAGATTGCCTTCCACGCCAAGGAAAGTCCCATCCAGACACGGGGACGAAGTCTTCAATCTTGTATCTTCATAGTCTTGGAGTCCGGCCGATGATGGTAGTTCGGCTATCCGGACACCCCCTAGTCCGGGACTCCCTCACATGTCATGCTAGATTGTAGGTGGTGCTGTGATTGATTGCTTGTCAAGGATTCCATTCATGCGAGCTAGACCGTGTCCTAGCTAGAGTACCTGCAGAGTGGAGTTCACTACCGTCGTTGGTGTTCCGCTACTAGAAGTTTTTTGCTACTATGAGTTGTTCTGCTGTTAGCATAGAGCTTCATGAGCAGGTGTACTGTCTCCGTGCTGATGTGATCCTTTGTAACATCAGACCATTGTACCATTATCCTTTGAAATAAGAGATGATTTGTTCTATGCCAAGCAGTGTCGTATTCCAGAAGACTTGATCTCTGGGCTGGAATACAAGGTGTTCTTGTTTCTCTGAGCCGGGGTGCCACATTAGTGTGATGCCACTGACCTTTTGTCATAAGTTGAATCTCGTTGAATGTATGCCCATGAGTATAAGCTTGCAGATGGTGGATAAATCCACAAAGAAGCCAATGGGAGTAGCTGAGAATGTTCCACTAAGATTAGACGGGCATGTTATACCTACTGAGTTTGTTATTCTTGAAATGCCCGAGAATGAAAAAATATCAAGTATTCTTGGAAGGCCATTTTTAATACTGCAGGTGCGACATTAGATTGCTTTGAAGGAAAAGTAACCTTCAAAATTTGCGAAGAAGTGATACTGAAGTACTTCCTGAAGAAACCAAGAGCAAAGGAGAAGTATGTTCCCCCACCTAAGAAAATATGTGCGGCAAGTAAATAGAATCTCAGGCCACCAAGGACTTGACGTAATGCTAATGTATGAAGTTGAGCTAGGCAACCTAAAATCAGCACTTGATGGGAGGCAACCACCCATTGTTCTGTTAAATTTTTATCTCTGTTGTTTTGATCTAATAAGTAATATGATGAAAATCTCTTGGAAGAACTGTTTTTGATCTTGTGTCGTAGGATAAATAGATAGTAGAAAGGAAGAAACAAAGGAGAAGGAAAAGAATCAAGGAGAATAGCAAACATAAGGAAAGCCAACGTATAAAACAAACGCACTCATTCGCATATGCGATCACAAAACGTATAAAACAGAGGGAATCAGAGAAATGTTGAAGAAGTTCAGTGAAAACACCAGTGTATCATACGATTGCCAGCGCTCCTATGAGCGGTCATATGAAACACTCAAGAAAATCGCAAAAAAGACCAGCAGAGAAGATGGCGTACCAAGCAGGGGCAAACGCCCATACGAGCGGTCATTTGATCCCTCGATCGAATTCATCTGGATGAGCGGGAGAAAAGACGATCTATTAAACTGGTGTCTATGGTCGTTTGAGCGCCCATTTGGCACTCTGCATCACGCATCTTCAAAGTTCAGAATGAAACATAGTGTTATATATGGATGCTCACATTCGTATGAGCTCCCGGCCCAGGTATGAAAACCCTAGGTCAACAGAAATCAACACAAGACGGTGTTCCATATGGGCGCTCACGCCCGTATCAATGGTCGTTTCGTCCAAAATTTTATATATGGAGGCCGCTGTCGTAGGGGGATCCTCTTCTTCCTTCCCCTAGCACCCAAGCCTCACCTCTCTCTCTCTCTCTCTCGCTCTCTCTCTCTCTCTCTAACCCTATCAAAAACCCTTCAAATCATCCATTTCTTCGCGGATTTCGTTCATTTGATCCATCCATCTTCATCCTCAGTATGTTTCTCCTCCGATCCATGGTTTGTTTGCAAGTTTTGATGGTGATTTCATCCATATTCATAGTCTAGATGAGATGCAAATATTTTTGAATTTTCTGTTTGATTCACATGTAAGGATTCAAAGTAATAGGTTAGAATCGATCTTATGTCATATTAGAAATCGATCCCGACGTAAAACTTATGTTTTTCTGTTGTTATTTTGGTTTTGTGTGGAAGAAGATGAGATCGGTGATCGCTGCGGGGAAGAGGGCCATGGGCTCACGCTCTAAGCGTGCCCGGAACGAGGGGGACGACCTACATGTTGCTGCCAATAGAAACTAATGCAAGTGAACGGCTAGGGGATAACCCCCACGAAGTGGAAATATGATGCGTTCTTGGAGTACCAAGGGCTCCACAATGACTTCGTGTGGCTTGCGAACAATGCCGGGATGGGAGTTTTCAGCAACTTCCATCACTTGATGTACCGTGATATCACCGTGGAGTTCTTGCAGATTCGAGGGTGCCAGCGAGCTGCTCCTTCACACTTGGAGGAGTTCAGCGTATGATGACGCTTGAGCAGTGGTGCGACGCCTTTGGATTCGAGAACCAAGGGGTTCTCGACACTAGGGTGTGCCCATCGTTGATGCGTTTGGTACGTGGGAGGTCATCACCATCAAGGATGAGCATGACTGAGGGAGTCCTATATTAGGGGGTCCTCGGACAGCCGGACTATATACTTTTGCCGGACTATTGGACTATGAAGATACAAGATTGAAGACTCCGTCCCATGTTCGGATGGGACTCTCCTTTGCGTGGAAGGCAAGATTGGCGATTCGAATGTGTAGATCTCCTTCTCTGTAACCGACTCTGTGTAACCCTGGCCCCCTCTGGTGTCTATATAAACCGGAGGGGCTTAGTCCGTAGGACAAGACCAATCATATCATAGTCTAGCTTCTAGGGTTTAGCCTCTACGATCTCGTGGTAGATTGTAATACTCATATCATCAGGATCAATCAAGCAGGAAGTAGGGTATTACCTCCATCGAGAGGGCCTGAACCTGGGTAAACATCGTGTCCCCCGCCTCCTGTTACCATTAGCCTTAGACGCACAGTTCGGGACCCCCTACCCGAGATCCACCGATTTTGACACCGACATTGGTGCTTTCATTGAGAGTTCCACTGTACCGTCGCGATAAGGCTAGATGGATCCTTCAATCGTCTTCAACGACGCGGTCCAGGGGGAGGTTTTCCTTCCCGGACAGATCTTCATATTCGGCAGCTTCATATTGAGGGCCAACTCGCTTGGCCATCTGGATTAGATCGATAGCTACGCCCCTGGCCATCAGGTCAGGTTTGAAAGCTTAAACTACATTGCCGACATCCGCGGAAACTGATCTTCGACGGATTCGAGCCCGTGTCAGGTGCGTCGAACAGTCACGACGAGCATGACTTAGATCTTCCATCGGACAGTATTCGGGGGATCGCGCCTGCAGCTGTCCCGGGAATCAATCCGGAGCAGATCGCGCCATCCGAGGACGGTTGGATAAACCCCACCACGGAAGCCGCATACTCATTAGCGTCGGAGCCGAACACGGATCCCACCTCCTATGAGGTCGGTATCATCGGACCCTCGGACCCGTCTCCGACTACAGAATCCGAACCGCATATGCCCGTGCCTATCGAATCTGATTGGGCACCGGTCATGGAGTTCACCTCCGGGGATATCTTACAGCACTCGCCCTTGGGTGATGTGCTAAATTAATTAAGATCTCTCTCCTTGTAAGGAGATTCTTGGCCGAACTATGTCCGGCTCGAGTGGGAAGCGGACGACGAGGAAATTCGTTCCCCACCAACCACCCACTTAATAGCCACTATTGATGACTTAATCGACGTGCTTGACTTCAACTCCGAAGACATCGACGGTATGGACGACGATGCAGGAGAAGAACTGGAATCACCGCCTATAGGGCGCTGGTCAGCCACCTCGTCATATGATATATATATATATATATATATATATATATATATATATATATATATATATATATATATATATATATAAACACTATTCTGATCACAACCTGAACTGCCTGAGTAACGCGCCTGACCTTCTCTGTGAACTAGGTTGAACTTCCGCCAACATTGCACAAATGAGGCTTGTGATATACCGTTGGAAAGCTATGGACACCAATATCATGACCCAACTTAAAGTTTTGGCAAAATATAAGCGGTTTAAGAGCAGTTTTGAAAACCGTTTTTTCTTCACACAAAAAACGTGAATCGTATTTTCGATCGCATTTCTAAACCGTTTATCGGAATGAGGTATATAATATGGCGTTGGAAAGCTGCTGCAAAACCGTTCCTTCCACATGTTGAAAGTGTTCTCTAATTCCCTATGGTTAAAGAGTAATTTGAAAAAACATAAAATTTCGTAAACCGAACATCTGAGTTCGTTTTTTTGATGTCATTTCTAAATGGCTCATCCAATGGAGGCATATGATATGGTGTTGGAAAGCTTATGAAAATGCGCTACTTTTTCATCTTGAAAGTTTTTTTCTAATTTTGAATTGTTTAAGAGTAATTTAGAAAATGGTCCAAGTCCTACCGAGTTAGTATTTTCGAGCTAATTTTTTAACTGTGCGTCCGAATGCAGCAAATGATATGGCGTTGGAAAGCTTGAACAAATGTGAAACTTTTTGGTATGTATTATTTCTCCCAATTATTTACGATTTTATGTCAGTTTTGAAAATGACGAAAAAGGTATTTTCGCCGTATTTTCTACGAACTTTATCGGAATGACGCAAATAATATACCGCTGAAAAGCTACGAAAAATGCGAAACTTTTTCATGTTGACAGTTTTCTCTCAATCCTAGCCGTTTTCAAGTAATTTTAAAAACGGTGAGATCATTCGTTCTGCCTTTATCACGGAACAGATTCACCAAAATGCATCGCGTGAAGTACCTGAACTTCTCGGTATGAAACCTTGAACTTCACTCTGTTTTTCACGTGCTTTTTTTCTTGTATATCTCTATCCACTGCTCCTAGCTCTCCATCCACTCACTGGAATTGAGCAAGTGATATACCGATGGAAAGCTGCTGTAAACACGCAACTTTGCCGTGTTGATCATTTTTTCATACTCGCAACCATTTTAAAAAAATTTCATCTGAAATTCATTCATCATAGTAGTTGAACTTCATGCTATTTTCACGTTAAACTTCTGTGACGTATTTTTGTTTGTACACGCGCCTGAACTTCCCTCTGTACGAACCCGACCTTCGGGCTATCTTTGCAACCGTGGCTTCCCCCATGAATTATTCTTGTTAGTAGTGTTCTATATAATGTTAGTGTAATCTAGAAAGGTTTTTTACCAACTAAATACCGGTTTCAAATAGAAATATCGCTCGCTGGCGGATTTTGCTCTCGGGTCGTTATGAAATTGTGTTTTTTGCAATTTTACTGCCTGATTTGTTCGACCTAAACTTCCCCTAGTATTTCCCAAATGGGGCTTGCGATATATCGTTGGAAAGCTATGGACACCAGTATCATGACCCAACTTAAAATTTTGGCAAAATGTAAGTGGTTTAAGAGCAGTTTTGAAAACCGTTTTTCCTTCATAAAAAAATGTGAATCGTATTTTTGATCGCCTTTATAAACCATTTATCGGAATGATGCGAATAATATGGCGTTGGAAAGCTGCTGTAAAACCGCTGCTTCCACATGCTGAAAGTTTTCTCTAATTCCTTATGGTTAAAGAGTAATTTGGAAAATCGTAAAGTTTCGCAAACCGAACAACCAAGTTTGTATTTTTTATGGCATTTCTAAATGGCTAATCCATTAAAAAAATTATATGGTGTTGGAAAGCTTATGAAAATGCGCTACTTTTTTATATTGGATGTTTTTTCTAATTTTGAATGGTTTAAAAGAAATTTAGAAAACAATACAAGTTCTAGCGAATTTGTATTTTCGAGCTAATTTTTTAACTGTATGTCCGAATACAGCAAATGATATGTCGTTGGAAAGCTTGAGGAATTGCGAAACTTTTTTGTATCTATTATTTCTCCCAATTCTTTATGGTTTTAAGTCAGTTTTGAAAATGGCAAAAAAGGTATTTTCACCGTATTTTCTACAAACTTTAATGGAATGGCGCAGATAATATACCGTTGAAAAGCTACGGAAAATGCAAAACTTTGTCATGTTGATGGTTTTCTCTGATTCTTAGCCGTTTTCAAGTAATTGCGAAAATGGCAGGATCATTCGTTCTGCCTTTATAGTGAAACTGATTCTTCGAAAATGCACCGCATGAAGACTTGAACTTCTCGGCATGTCTACTTGAACTTCACTCTATTTTTCACGTGCTTTTTTGACCGTACCTCTCTATCCACTCACCAAAACACTCACCGGAATTGAGCAAGTGTCATACCAGTGGAAAGCTACTGTGAACACGCAACTTTCCCGTGTTGCTCGTTTTTTCATACTCGCGACGGTTTTTAAAGTTTTTTCATGTGAAATTCATTCAGTGTAGTAGTTGAACTTCTTGCTGTTTTCACGTTGAATTTCTGTGACGTATTTCTGTTTGTAATTTTTCTCATCCATCGTCAGTGTTACACAAATGATATTCCTTTTGTACAAATCTCTTTCACAATAATTTTTTTAACTTTCTCCGACGAAGGACTTGAACTTATAAGAACAAAACTTTTAGCCTTTACTTTTTTATTCTTTTTTAATACAAAATGCACACCGTGTAGTGAATGAACTTCAGGCAGTTATCAACTTGAACCTCTCTTGGTTACGTGAAAATATTTGAGTTTTCTTACGAATCTTTAATCTGATTTTCACTAATCCTTTTTTATGAATTTTGAAGCGCTCTATTTTTAATAGTTGAACTTCTTTTTATTTTATTTTTGAACTTCTTGTTTCCATTCTTTAATAACGAGGAAAATCTTCTATAATCATTGAACTTCTCCATCTTTTTAATATGGACTTCCTGGTTTTATTTCTTAATCTTTTTTTATGAAATTTTGTAGCGCTCTATTATTAAAAGTTGAACTTCTTGTTATTTAATTTTTGAACCTCTTGTTTCCATTCTTTAATAACGAGGAAAATCTGAGTTCTCTATAATCCTCGAACTTCTCCATCTTTTTAATGTGGACTTCTTGGTTTTATTTTTTAGTAACCGAAAAAATCCTACTTTCTGATAGACATCGAGCCGCTCTGTTTTTAAATTTGAACTTCTAGGTTTATTTTAACTGAGAAAACCTTTTTTATAAAATTGCTTGAGATGCTTTTTTTAATGACCTTCTTTGGGTTTGAAACAAGCATTGAACTTCTTTGTCTTCTTAATTTTAACTTCTTATTTTAGATTTTGTTTTTAATTTGAACTCCATATTTTTTTAATGATATTCCTTTTGTACAAACCTCTCCCACAATAATTTTTTTAACTTTCTCTGACCGATGACTTGAACTTATAGCAAACAAAATTTTTGGACCTTGCCTTTTTATTCATTTTCCTAATATTAAACACACACCATGTAGTACGACTTTTTCAGTTTTTATAATTTGAATTTTTTCTTTGCTTATTGAAATCAAATTGCTCCCAAATAATAATTGAACTTCGTTGTGAATTGAGAGAATTATTTTAAAACTCAAAAAACAATTTCTTTTTTGTGCTTTTGAACATGGAAATACAAGGTGAACCTCTCTCGCAAGAATTTTTGAATTTCCCGGATAGAGCAGTTGAACTTCTTTCTACAAACCTTTTAACCTTTTACTGTACTTTTATTCTCACCTGAAATGCATTCCTTGCACTACTTGAACTTCTCGTTGTTTTCACTATGAACTTCCGTCACATTTTTGTGTATACATTGAATTACACACAATTGATGGTTGGATGTTTTTTTGCCTTTTTAAAATATGTAATTGGAGGTCGGACGTCGTGCAATATAAATTCTAAACCGTGCACGGAGGTGCACGTGAACTTCTTGCAACAAATATGAGTTTTTTATATACTTCAAACTTCTATGTTATTTTAAATTGAACTTCTTAGTATTATTCTTTGAAAAAAAATATGTTTTCAAATAAGCAACAAACATTTTTTAAATGGAACCTAATACTTTTATTTTTCCCTATAAATGTAAAGAATTTGAGTTTTTCGTAAACATCAAACTACTCCTTTTATTTTAATTTGAACTTCTTTAATTTTATTCTTTAGTAATGAAAGAAAACCTATGTTTTTTGTAAATATCGAACTTCTCTAATTTTACAATTTGGACTTCTTGGTTTATTTGGAATACTTTATTTTTCCATTTTTTGAAACTGTAAAACAATGTTCTTTTTATAAAAAAACATCAAAGTCATGTGTTATGTTAATTTGAACTTCTTGCTTTTCTTTAGATACAAAATTTTGATTTTTTATGAACTTTGACCTGCTATGTATCCTAAATTTGAACTCTTGGTTTAGTTTCAGAGACGGAAAAAATTGTCTACTGTTTTATCTTTTAACTTATAGGCTTTTTGTGGTTTTGTGGACTTCTAGAGTTTATTTCTGTGCAAAGTTACACACACACACACACACATAATAGAACACACACCCACATATTGATGCTCACGTGTTGTAATTTTGTTTTGAAGTGAATTTTCTAGACTTAAATTTTGTTTGTGCTCTTTTAAATTTATTTTGTCACTTCAAGTTCTAAAAAATTGCAAATCTCCCATGTTTTTCCTTGCATGTTTAAATAGTTTGAACTTGTTGAGATATACATAATATACTTGACCTTCTCGAACACAACGGTTTGACCTTCACAACGATTGAGATATACATAGTATCCACTTTTTTAGATGGCAACATGGGTGCAGGTGCTAGTCGGCGCGCTGTGGTAGTAGCAGAAGGCGGTCCTCTGCCTTTTAGATCGGTGTTCTTGAATTGGTTTCGAGAGGAGCAACAACTTTTTGTTGCTCTGCATATTTAAACACACAAGCAAGTCCCCTACTGATGAATGAATGAATGGAACGAGCGAGATGAGTGAGTCTGAATATGCATGAATATATAAAGGCCATGCTTTTTATTTGGAATCTCTGTTACTGCTGAGAATATAGACTGAAATAGTAGGCATGAGTGGAGCTTAGTTGCAAGAACATGAAAATGAGAGAAGGAAGAAAGGTGATGCCTGGGAAGGTCGGATTCGGCCGTCGCTGCAATCCATGCACGACAATAGCGACCAGGTATATTACCGACACTGCAGGGGTAGCAGAGGCTTCACGCTGTCGCGCGCTCATGTGCATTGAACCAATGATATCTTATCACTGAAGCAACAATACAAGCTACGAAATGAAATGTCTCTGAACTTCAATATTACTTGGAAATGAAATGTCTTTTATTTCAGCTGTTGGCTAAGACAGGGAAGCGAACAGTCAGGGCAAACAACATTGCATCAGAGATTCTTTAGAGTCGCAAGCCTTCCACCAGTAGCCAGCCAAACGCTAGCTTAATTGCAAATTTATCGACGGGATACTCAAATGTGATTCCTTCCCTTCAAAAATTATTGCTCACTGGCAACATTGTTTGCCACTGAAAAGAGTGACCAGCATTTTTGTTTGGTGCCTCTAGCTTCTCCAACTCAGAACAAGAACAATCTGAGCACTACAGCCGTTCTCGGCTTCTAGTAACTTGCTAAAAGAGGGAGCTGATCTTACGAATGTCGTACACATTAGATACACATCACCAAACAAAATGGGGCAAGAAGCAGGGAGACTGGCTGTCATCAGTATTAAAACTAGAGAAACAACTTATGGTAAAAAATGCTCCATCAGTATCGGTCTTGTCCTCGTTCTCTTTCCTTCAAAACAGTGTGATTTAAGACATCAGTGCCTCTGGACTTACCTTCCTCTCTGATGCTACTTCTTTCAGTCTCCTCACTATTGACTAGTGGATCGTGCGTCGGGTTGCATTCGGAGCTGAAGTGTGCTTGCGAGAATTTGCTTGTTCCTCGTCATAGGTGCAACAAAATCACTGTCGAAGGGCCGAAGGGGGAAGAGAGCAATCTGGTAGTAGAAGCACAACAAGAACAATAAACACACTGGCTCATTGTCTTGTGGGAAGAAGATAACTTCTGACTTGTAGAGTGGACGAATGATGCTAACAATAAGGTCGTTGTAGTATAGTGGTAAGAAGCCACTCCAGGGTCATGTCGATTTTTTTGTGTCGACCATACCGACACTGCATATTTCGCGGCTAAAAAGACGAGCATCTTCCAATTCTTTTGATCGACTTGCTCCCTGCTGCTACTTCAGCTTCCTTTAGCTCTGGTTCCGGTAGTTCATGGGGAGAGGATGGAGGCAGAAGGGCAGCAAAGCTCGAGGGAGCAACTCGGCCTACACGAGCAGGAGGAGGAGCAGCATCAACAAATTGCTAGCATCGGTTGCTTTAACTCCAGAGGAAGAAGATCGAGGTTGTAGTTCAAACCTGCGCCATGGGGAATGTCATTTTCTGGGCTCGCTGCTGGAGTTGGGTGTCGTCTCCCCTTCACATCAAGGAGGAGGAGGTGGACGGGACCTGCTGGTGGCGCTCAACGCGTGATGCATGGCTGGGGTGGCGCGCTAATGCGAGGGCGTCGGGTGGTGCGCGCTCCGGCGGCCGGGCGCTGCGCTTGGCCGCGAGGTAGCGGTGGCTAGCGGCAGCGTGCTGGGAGCCAGCGACCTCTCCTTCTCCCGCATCCATGGTTGTTGTAGGGTCGCCGGATGCACGGTGGGGCCTGCGCGAGGGAGACTTGAGAGGGACATGGTCCTAGAAGGCGCGCGGCAGCAGGATAAACGGGTGGCAATGCCGACGCTCAGAGGTCCGGCGGCGCCCGATTTTTTGATCGCTGTATTGCGGTGGTGGGCAGCACGAGGCAGATGGCAAGGCGGTGGTCTGGGCAGGTCGCAGCGACGACGGCGTGGGGCAAGTAGCAGCAGCGGTGCCCTGGGCAGGCAGCAGCGACGGCACCATGGGGGATCGCGAGAGAGTGAGAGGTGCGAGATTGGGGTGGTTCAAGGAAGGTGGATTGGGCGTCGTTTTCTCCTTTTTTTTCTGCCTGCCGGTCGGGCCTTTGGGGAGTTCAGGAACATCTAGTCAGGCCCTTATAGGGCTGGTGTGATCAGAATAGTTATTCTAATCCCAGGATTAGAGTAGTGTCACTCTCTCTCTCTCTCTCTCTCTCTCTCTATATATATATATATATATATATATATATATATATATATATATATATATATATATATATATATATATATATACAGACGGTCTATTCTGCTAATATTAGCAGAATAACTATTCTGCACACCACTTCGTCACTGCACGCTCAACAGAAGCGCACTGCATCATTTTGACGACGAGCACTGCAATAGAGACTAGTGAACTTCTCGTCGGAAAAAACTGCACGCGTTATTTTTTCGGTACTGTTTAAGCTCCAATTTTTTAACCGTTTATCAGAATGAGGCGTGTAATATATCATTGAAAAGCTATGGATTAGGCGCAACTTCGACATGTTGAACACTTTTCGAGATTTCACACGGTTTAAGAGTAGTTTTGAAAATAGTGCGGCAGATGACGAGTGATAGTGAGTGTTTTTTCACGTTTGTGTCTAAACCGCTTGTTGGAATGAAGCAAATGATACACCGTTGGATAGATGTCGTCGAGGCGCATCTTTTTCATATATAAATCTTTCTCTAATTCGTTACGGTTGAAGAGCAGTTTCAAATTTACTAAATCGCGGAACTCTGTTTTTCAAAAAATTTGAAATTTTCGGTATTGTTTCCGCTCCAGTTTTCTAACCGTTTGTCGAAACAGGATGTATGATGCGCCATTGGAAAGCTATGGACAAGGTGCAACTGTCGTATGTTGAAATATTTTTGAGATTCCTTACAGTTTTTAGTTAATTTTGAAAATCGTGCGACTGACGTCGAGAGGCAGCGCCTGTTTTTTCGCGAAACTTTTCCGAACGGCTGGTCATAATGATTCAAATCATACGCCATTGGAAATATATCAATGAGACGCAACTTTTTCATGTAAAACACTCTCTCTAATTCCTTACGGTTTAAGAGAAGTTTCGAATTTATCGAAATGCGGACACTATTTTTCGCAACACCCAAATCGACATGGGTAATTCATCCGACTGAAAACCGCACTGCAAAGCACGAAAAAACTCACTGCATTGGACGGGCAAGAGAACTGCATGATTTCTTTTTATTCAAACGTAATTTTTTCAAGGACGAGAAAGTAGAATGCACTTCACATCGGGTGTAAATGGACCACAACACTGTCACGAAGTGAACCGCATTACTTTTTTTTGCTTTCGTATTTTTTTTGCACTTACGGGATGAACAACATCATACGACCGACCGCATTGCTTCAGAATGAAAACCGCAGTGCATTTGACGGGCAAAGCAAGCTGCATAATTTCTTTTCTTGGACGTAAACTTTCTTACATGAGTTTTTTGTGAGTTTTTGTTGTCTTTTTTTCAACAATTTTTCATGAACGAGAGTGCACCGCAGAGTTGAGGGAAAATGAACAGCGACACATGTTGAAGTGAACCTCATTGCTATCTTTTTGTTTCGTTTAGAAAAGCCGCACTTTCATGTTTTTTCTCGTATGAGTTTTTGTTGTCTTTATTCAAAAAAACATGAACAAGAGTGTACAGCACAGACGAATCAAATGAACCGCGACATATATCGAAATGAACCGCATTACTATCTTTGTTGTTTCGCTAAAATTTTAGCACTTTCATGTTGGGCACAAGTGAACAACATCACTCTAAAAAATGAACCACATCCAAGGACCAAACGCACTTCATACAAAGAGGTAATGAAACATCATTCTTTTTACACAAACAGTACACACGAGACACCAAATTCAGCATATGAGACACTTGTTTTCTTCGTCATAGGATGAGCTAATGCACTCCAAGCCCACGTTTCTGAACCGCACGAGGTGCCCTAAACTGTAGTGCACTAAACATACAAAGAAAACACAAACTCGTCACATAAATAGATGGTGCTTCCCGACAAAGAACATGCCAACGCACTGCAAAAACATGCCAATGCACTGCACGGAGAAATAGATGGTGCTTCAATGGAAAGGACATGCCAACACACTGCAAAAACATGGCAATGCACTGCATGGAATGTGCCTGACAAACCGCTCGCTCAAGCAAGTAAAATGCAACATGACTCGAAAAAATCACCATGGCACGGAACCCGCACGGGGTGATGTACTGCACGCGGTTGCAGTCCTTTTTCTTCCTGTAAAAAATAGCAAAAAATGAATCGCACTTAATTTGTGAATCGAATTGCAGCAAACAAAGAAATTGCACTGAATTGACAAAGGAAAATGACCCTGCATCACCTCCTCTAGTCCTCTCACTGCTTGTGGTCATCAGCACTCGATCTGATGGCGCACTAACGCCGCAGCTGCTCTGGCGTAGACAAATCAAGGGGGAGAGAGATCATTAAGGAGGCTGTGAGAGAAAGAGGCTCGGACAAACGCTGTTGACCGTGGCGCGCCGTGGGCGGGGGATGTGCTGGTGGATCCGGGGCTGAGGGAGGTGGCACGGGGATGGGGCTGCGGTGGTGCCCGCGCCGGGCACCAAGGTGCAGAGGGGCCGGCATCTGCGGTCGGATCGGGGGATGGACTGCATCGACGTGCCTACCGTCTTGCACACGCACACGCTGCAAACTGCTTGGGGGCGTAGAGGGGCCGGTGGTGGAGTTCCTCGTCCTTCTCCCCTGCGATGGGCGGCGTGGGACGGGGTGAGAACCCCATCCAAACTGCACGGCGCCGTGGCCCTCGTCGGATCTGATGGGGAGGTGCCGCTCCTCCCAGATCGAGAGCAGCCCCGACGACGGCTGTTGATGCACCGCGCAATGGATACTCGCCGGATCTAGGAGGGAGATGGGATGGAGGTGTTGCGGCAGATGAAGAGGGCCAGCACAGCCGAGGTGCAGCGGCATAGTACGTGGATGACGACGGGGCGAGGAGCGCGGAGTGGTTGCAGGGGCACGCGGTGCGGGGTGGTTGGTGGCCGGGGAGGGTGGCGCAGGGTGGTTGGTGGCCGAGGAGGGTGGCACGGGGTGGTGGCCGGCAGCGGGTGGCGTGGGGTGGTTGGTGGCGAGGGCGGGCGGCGGTGTGTGTTGGCTGAGCGCGAAGTGGTTGGCCATATCCCTGCGGTGGTGGGTGGATCTGGCCGTAGCAGCACTGCAGGAGGTCGTTGGGGAGGAGGCTGGGCGGTGGGAGGTTGTGGCGGCCGGGGTGGCGTGAGGCCGGAGTTGGGGAGGCGGGTGTGGCGGCTCAGCTAGCCGGCGGTATGTGGTGCGGGGGCGGCCGGCGGGAGGAGGAAGTGGTAGTGAGGCGGGTTGGGTTGTGGGGCGGCCGGCGGGAGGAGGAAGTGGAAGTGGGAGTGAGGAAGATGGGTAGGTGGGCTACAGGGATGGGGTGGTATTTTTTGAGCTGTTATGAGAATAAGCCGAGGTGCGTGCGGTTCGCGTTGGGTCGGTACAGTGGGTTAGGTGGGGGTGTGCAGAATAAGATTAGGTGTGCATAATAAGGTCTTAAGGGGTGTTATCATAATATATATATGGTGGACACCCCCAAAGAAAACAATGGCAATGAGGCAACAGAGGATAACCCCTTGGGGAAGCAATGAAAGCACCAGCGTCATCGGTGCTGCTCTAAGCCCCGCCATGGCAGAAATAGCAGTACTGGCACAGGAAATGATAGCAATCCGGATGGTGCCGAAGATGAAAACAACCCCGCCCAGCCTGACTTCGAGCAGGCCGAGCATGATGATGGGCAAGCTAGCCCAGATGAACAGGCAACAGATGGAGACTTGGAGGACGACAATTATATGCCTCTCTCTGAAGATGAGGTGAGCCTCGGCGATGACGAATTTGTTGTGCCTGAGGATCCCGTCGAGCAGGAGCGCTTCAAGCGGCGGCTTATAGCCACTGCAAAAAGCCTGAAGAAAAAGCAGCAGCAGCTCCAAGCTGATCAAGATCTGCTAAAAGATAGATGGACTAAGGTCCTGGCAGCCGAGGAATACGGACTCGAGCGCCCAACAAAAAATTACCCGAAGCGCAGGTTGTTACCCCAACTCGAGGAGGAGGCGCTAGAGCCTACACTACCAGCACAGGACGAGGCGGACCGGCCACCTCGTGGCCGAGTCAAAGCGGCATATCAGACCGAACAACCGCCCGCACCCCGCCACCAATAAAAAAATACTAAGTCCCGGGGCAACACGCAGGACATGCGAGACGTACTGGAAAACAAAGCAGGACAGTCAAGATCGATCTGCGGATCGCGAGGGCGCGCCACAACGTGTGATGATGACCATCACGCTGGATACGCTAAAAACAAGTCCGGTTGGGCCGAATACAACAGACCAGACTCATTTGAACTGCGTCGAGATGTAGCCCGGCATAGAGGCGCCGCACACCCCCTATGCTTCACTGATGAAGTAATGGATCATGAATTCCCAGAAGGGTTTAAACTCGTAACATCGAATCATACGATGGCACAACAGACCATGCGGTATGGATTGAAGATTTCCTTCCCCACATTCATATGGCCCACGGCGACGATCTACATGCCATCAAGTACCTCCCCCTTAATCTCAAAGGACCGGCTCGACATTGGCTGAATAGCCTGCCGGCGAACTATGCCTTTTCCCAATTTTAGTCTTTGGCAGATTTTAGCAATCTTAGCACAAGTCAAGCAATCTTCACACAATTCAAGCAAGCATGCAAAGGAGTATATGAGCAGCGAAAAGTAAAGCATGCAACTTGCAAGAATGTAAAGGGAAGGGTTTGGAGATTTCAAACGCAATTTGGAGACACGGTGATTTTTGAGCCGTGGTTCCGATAGGTGGTGCTATCGTACATCCACGTTGATGGAGACTTCAACCCACGAAGGGTAACGGTTGCGCAAGTCCACGGAGGGCTCCACCCAATAAGGGTCCATGAAGAAGCAACCTTGTCTATCCCACCATGGCCATCGCCCACGAAGGACTTGCCTCACTAGCGGTAGATCTTCACAAAGTTGGCGATCTCCTTACCCTTACAAACTCCTTGGTTCAACTCCACAATCTTGTCGGAGGCTCCCAAGTGACACCTAGCCAATCTAGGAGACACCACTCTCCAAGAAGTAACAAATGGTGTGTTGATGATGAACTCCTTGCTCTTGTGCTTCAAATTATAGTCTCCCCAACACTCAACTCTCTCTCATAGGATTTGGATTTGGTGGAAAGAAGATTTGAGTGGAAAGCAACTTGGGGAAGGCTAGAGATCAAGATTCATATGGTAGGAATGGAATATCTTTGCCTCAACACATGAGTAGGTAGTTCTCTCTCGGAAACGGTAAGTTGGAAGTGTCGGTTTGTTCTGATGGATCTCTCCATGAATGAAGAGGAGGTGGAGGGGTATATATAGCCTCCACACAAAATCTAACTATTACACACAATTTACCAATCTTGGTGGGACCGAATCAACAAACTCGGTCAGACCGATTTAGTAAACAATGTGACCGTTAGGATTTTCTGTGTGACCGTTAGGGTTAGGGCATGTAATCTCGGCGAGACCGATTACATAAACTCGGTGAGACCGATTTTGGTAATAAGCTAACCAGAGAGTTGGTCAGGCAAACTCGGTGGGACCGATTACTCAAACTCGGTGAGACCGATTTGGGTAATAAGTTAACCAGAGAGTTTGCATTGTAATCTCGGTAGTACCGATTGCTCAAACTCAGTAAGACCAATTTTGATAATGGACATACACAAAGAGATTACAATCCTATCTCGGTGAGACCGAGATCCCTATCGGTGAGACCGATTTGCCTAGGGTTTGTGGCAGTGGCTATGACATCTGAACTCGGTGGCGCCAGATAGAAAGAATCGGTGGGGCCGAGTTGGACTTGAGGATTAGGTCATATGTGTGAATGTGGGAAAGTAGTTGAGGGTTTTGGACTATATCACTAAGCACTGTGGAGCAAGAAACTCACTAAGCAACACCTCACACCTTCTTGATAGTATTGGCTTTTCCTATAGACTCAATGTGATCTTGGATCACTAAACTATAAAATGAAGAGTCTTGAGCTTGAAGCTTAAGCCAATCCTTTGTCCTTAGCATCTTGAAGGAGTTCCACATGCTTTAGTCCATGCCACTCCATTGTTGAACTTATCTGAAACATACTAGATAAAACTGTTAGTCCAACAAGAGATATGTTGACATTAATTACCAAAACCACCTAGGGAGCACTTGTGCTTTCAATCTCCCCCTTTTTGGTAATTGATGACAACATACATCAAAGCTTTAGATAAAGATATAGAGAATAGCAAGTAAAGCTTTGGAAAGACATGTAACAAGCATAGGATCCCCCTACATGTATGCAATCATGTGAATATTGAATGTAGAAGCATGTGAATGCATGAACATGCCAGAGTAAGCAATGTGTTACATGTATCTTGGCCATATGCATCAGAGCAAAGAATATTAAAGAAAATACCTTCATGCTCATGAGTCCTTCTTGCAAACAGTATGTACATCAGCAAGAATTCCTCATACACATGATTGTGATGCATATACTTACCTTGTGGTCTTGAGTTGGCTTAGGATGGAATGAACCTGCATAAACAAGGTTAGACAACACAGATACACCTACTAGCCAGAGCAAATAGAAGGAACCACAAGAATACCAAGACTGGGATGACATGTAGAGAGTGAGTAGTAAGTACCACATTGGATTAGACATGTCCCCAAAGGTAAAGATATGCAATGAATTTAAATGATTTCTTTCCCTTAGATGTCTTGCTCCCCCTGAATCTAGCATGGGATACTGGGAGAAGATAGGGAACAGAAAATTAGAGCTGAAAGATACAAATGAACAGAGCTAATGCAAATAAGCAGATGTGAACATGTCTTTCCCCTCAAGAAGACATGTGGCATCTCTCCTCTTGAACACCAAGCATCTGAGATCCTTGAGAAATACTCTTTTCTTGAGTATTCTCTCCCCTTGGAGATCTCTCTCTCTCTCCCCCTATGGGAGTGATACTCTCTCTCTCCCTTTGTAAGTGATAAGCTTTGATGTGATCTCTCTCTCTCCCCCCCTTTGACATCAATTTCCAAGAAGGGCTTCTGGAATTTGCCGTGAATGGGTTTGGTCCTTGAGTCACAGCACAAAGCATTTATAAAAATGTGATGCTTGTAGAGGAAAAGATTCATTGAGTGGAGCTGGATCTACAGATAAAGAAGAATAAGTGGAAAAATGTTTTTCCTGTTGTGAAGTCGGTGGCACCGAGTGGTATGATTCGGTTGCACCGAAAGGATTCGGTTGGACCAAACTTAACAAACCGGTGAGACCGAGTTCATCACAGAGAAAACACTTGTCACCTCAGCTCACTAGACTAGTAAGATCTCACAAAGATTTGCAAGGAATTAACTAAATGATATGCAATGAATTGGATGCTGGAAATGCAGAGCAACAGAAAGAGAAAGAAATCTAGATGAAGTTTTTTTTCTGAAAGGGGAAACAAACATGCATGAGACAAATGCAAGAGCACAGAAAAGAACACGAGAGAACTTCATCTAGAGATGGTCGGCAACAGAGTCACCTATGTTAGAGTATATTGACTTAGGAGTCAAGTGAGATCACTTGATCATAGGTCATACTCATCGTTTAAGCTCAAAATGGGGTTACCATTTTTCTTTTAAGCATTTTGATGTACTCACATCTTGTCGAGTTGCTTTAACTCATGTCTTGGAGTAAAGCTTCTCTAAGATGGAATGACATACCTTGGGTAGTGGTGTTGATTGTTCATGTAGTTGAACTTGTGTGGGTTACTCAAGGTTGATGTAGCTCATCTAGAGTTGGGAGCACCACTTGGAATTTGAGTTCATCTACCTACATGGGTTAGTTCTTGCAAGGAAGAGAACTTGTGTATCCAAAGTAACAATTATGAATTTCAACATAGAATTTGTCAAAGGATATGTTCGGATGGTTCCAAGCTTCCTTTTCTTCAACCACCATAGTGTAGAGACTTGGTGATGTAGAGATTGCTCAAGATGTGAGTGGGTTACAATCTCATGGAATTTGTTTCAACCAAGTACCTACATGTGTTAGATGACATGCAAGATGCAAATATATCCAAGACATAAGATTATCATCATAAGAGAAATATCAAGGATTAGTCATAAGCTCATGTCTTGCATGTATCCAATAGAGTTTCTACTCCAAGTTTGAAGCATCAATGATGTTCAGTTCTCCTCTCAACCTACAAAACACTTTCTCATCAAGAGGTTTAGTGAAAATATCCGCTAATTGCTTTTCGGTGCGAACATTCTTAAGATCAATGTCACCCTTAGCAACATGATCTCGAATGAAATGATGACGAACTTCAATATGGTTAGTTCGAGAATGTTGCACGGGATTATGACCAATTTTTATAGCACTTTCATTGTCACAAAGCAATGGAACATGCTTCACATATATCCCATAATCTTTAAGAGTTTGGGTCATCCAAAGTAATTGAGCACAACATGAACTAGCAGCAATGTATTCCGCTTCGGGGGTGGATAAGGATACCAAGTTTGTTTCTTGGAACACCAAGACACAAGAGATCTACCAAGAAATTGACAAGTACCCGAAGTGGACATTCTATCAACCTTGTCTCCGGCATAGTCCAAGTCGGAGTAGCCAACAAGATCGAACGAGGCCCTCTTAGGATACCAAATGCCAAAATTTGGCATATGAATTAAATATCTCACTACCCTTTTCACGGCCTTAAGATGACATTCTTTAGGTGCAGCTTGATATCTTGCACACATGCACACACTTAGTATAATATCAGATGTGAAGCACATAGATATAACAATGAACCAATCATAGAGCGATAAACCTTTTGATCAACTGGTTCACCATCTTTGGTCAAATCAAGATGTCCACTAGTAGGCATGGGTGTAGTCATACCTTTGCATTCTTGCATATTGAACTTCTTGAATAAGTTCTTAGTGTACTTCGTTTGAGAGACAAAAGTACCTTCCTTAGTTTGCTTGATTTGCAACCCAAGAAAGAATTTGAGTTCACTCATCATTGACATCTCAAACTTCTCCGACATTAGCTTTCCAAACTTCTCACTAAAATGAGGGTTAGTTGATCCAAATATAATATCATAAACATAAATTTGGCATACAAATAATTCTCCATTAACCCTTTTAGTAAAAAGTGTAGAATCAAATTTTCCAATTTCAAATCCTTTTTCAATAAGGAACTTAGTTAAGCATTTATACCAAGCTCTAGGAGCTTGTTTAAGACCATAAAGAGCTTTGCGAAGTTTATATGCATGATTGGGTTTCTTAGGATTGATAAAGCCGGGAGGTTGTTTAACATAAACTTCCTCCACTATTTCACCATTTAGAAAAGCACTTTTAATGTCCATTTGGTACAAGGTGATATCATGGTGATTAGCATAGGCAAGTAAGATGCGAATGGACTCAAGTATAGCAACGGGAGCATAAGTCTCACCATAGTCCATACCTTCGACTTGTGTGTAGCCTTGGGAGACGAGACGTGCTTTGTTGCGAACTACTTGTCCATCTTCATCTTGCTTGTTGCGAAACACCCATTTGGTACCAATGATGTTGTGGTTGTTGTCGGGCTTCTCAACCAATGTCCAAACTTGATTTCTCTCAAAGTTGTGTAGCTCTTCATGCATAGCATTTATCCAATCCGGATCTTCCAATGCTTCTTCGACCTTCATAGGTTCAATGCTAGAGATGAATGAATAGTTTTCACAAAAGTTAGCTAAACGAGTTTTAGAGCGAGTGATTCTCCCGGTTTGAATATCATTGTAGATTTGCTCGACGGGATGGTCTTTAGCTATTCTTGCTCGAACTCGTGAAAGCTTTTGCTTGGGTCTTGGTTGAACATATTCTTCATCTTGTTCTTCTCTTTCTTCTTGGCCTTTTTCATTATTGGCATTGTCGTTCTCTTGTCGTGGTGGAGAAGGAGGTTGTTGACGTTCTTGATGTACTTCCTCATTTTCTTCATCTTGGTGTGTCCCACTTGTGGATGCTTCCGTATCAACTCTTGGTTCACCTTGTCGTGAAGTAGAAGCTTCCACTTGGACAGACGAGGTACTCTCCTTCACCTCCATTGGACGGACCTTGCCAATAGACAAGTCTTGGATTGCTTCCGAGGGGTCTTTGTCTCCTACATCAATTGGCAATTTCTCTACTTGCAAGCCGTTAGATTCATCAAACTTCACATCTACCTTCTCTTCAACCTTTCAGGTGAAATTGTTGTAGACACGGTATGTGTGAGAGTTTGAGCCATAACCAAGTAGGAAACCCTCATGGGACTTAGGAGCAAATTTAGAATGAAGATGCTTATCAAGAATGTAGCACTTTGAGCCGAATACTTGAAAGTATCCAACTTGGGGTTTGTTACTGGTGAGGAGCTCGTATGCCGTCTTGTCGAGTAGCTTGTGAAGATACAAGAGATTTGTTGCATGACAAGCTATCTCAACCGCTTCTGCCCAAAAGTGCTTCGGCGTCTTGTACTCATCAAGCATCGTTCTCGCCATTTTGATGAGCGTCCGGTTCTTCCTCTCAACAACTCCATTTTGTTGAGGTGTGTACATAGCCGAAAACTCGTGTGAAATCCCTTCTTCGTCAAGAAAGGTGTCCACATTTGCGTTCTTGAACTCTGTTCCGTTGTCGCTGCGAACCTTCTTGATCTTTACTTCAAACTGATTTTGATCCTTCCTGGCGAAGTTTTTGAAGATCTTTTGGACCTGCGATTTGTCATCGAGAAAGAACACCCACGTAAAACTTGAAAAATCATCAACTATAACTAGACCAAAAGAATTTCCACCGAGACTTTTGTAAGCGTTGGGACCAAAGAGATCCATGTGAAGTAGCTCAAGTGGCCTGCTTGTGGTCATGATGTTCTTCACGGGATGCCTTCCTCCAACTTGTTTACCTGCTTGACAAGCACTGCAAAGTCTATCCTTATCAAATATGACATCGTTAACACCAAGGATATAATTCCCTTTATTGAGCTTGTCAAGGTTTCTCATGCCAACGTGACCTAGTCGTCTATGCCATAACCAACCTTTAGAGGATTTAGCAATGAAGCAAGTTCTAGGTTGAGCCTTTTTAGAGAAATCAACAATGTAAAGATCACCTCTGCGTATACCGGTAAAGACCATTTTATGATTGTCTCGACGAAACACTTGGCAATCTACTTCAGTAAATAGGACATTGAAACCAAAATTAGCAAGTCTAGATACTGAAAGTATGTAGCCAAGAGATTCAACGAGCATAACATTCTGAATGGAGCTATCATGTGAGATGGCCACCTTACCGAGGCCAACCACCTTACCCTTTGAATTGTCACTGAAAGTGACATACTTTCGAGGACTATCATTTTCAGCAAGCTCACGAAACATGTCTTTATCTCCGGTCATGTGATCGGTACATCCACTGTCAAGAACCCATTCCTTTCCTCCTGCTATATATCCCTGAAGGTTTTCCATAAGACCAAAGTGTCTCATTGCATCATCAAGATCCAAGTCATCATCATCATCCTCATCATAGTATCCATGTTCGACATCGTCATGTGGTGGATCAATTCCTAGTGAGAGTGATTCATTAGTATGAGTTTGACAATAATCTCCTCTATGAATTCTAGTAGCTTCGGAAATAATATCGCTAATAATTCCAACATTTCCTTTGGCACACATAAGATTTGTAAGTTCAAATAGACAGTTACCAAACATAGGATCATTGGAATTCATTTTACTCAAGGCAATAGACTTATGAAGGATTTCATCCAAATTTTTCAAGGAATAATTAGGAAATCGTTCCTCAAGAAATTTCGATATAGTGTAGTCACACTCAAGAGTAGGCAGTTTTCCAATCAAGCTTCTAGGCAAGCCTCTAGTGATAAGATTAACAGTTCTAACATTTCTAATCATGTCAATGGACTCATCAAGGGTAGGATGCATAGGATCAACATAAGGTGCACAAGAACTAGAAATGTACTTGTTCAAATGATATTGATTGAAAATTACAAGCATCTCATTTTTCCACTCATGAAAATACTCTCCATCAAGTATAGGCACTCTATGTCTAAGACTCCCCAAAGTAGACTCATCCATCTTCCTCCAATGGTGTTTAAACCAAAGCAATGGAGACCAATGCTCTGATACCACTTGTAGGACCTTGAGAAGAAGTAAGTAAGTCTAGAGGGGGGTGATTAGCCTACTTGACCAATTAAAAACTATGCCTTTTCCCAATTTTTGTCTTCGGCAGATTTTAGCTATCTTAGCACAAGTCAAGCAATCTTCACACAATTCAAGCAAGCATGCAAATGAGTATATGAGCAGCGAAAAGTAAAGCATGCAACTTGCAAGAATGTAAAGGGAAGGGTTTGGAGATTTCAAACGCAATTTGGAGACACGGTGATTTTTGAGCCATGGTTCCGATAGGTGGTGCTATCGTACATCCACGTTGATGGAGACTTCAACCCACGAAGGGTAAGAGTTGCGCGAGTCCACGGAGGGCTCCACCCAAGAAGGGTCCATGAAGAATCAACCTTGTCTATCCCACCATGGCCGTCGCCCATGAAGGACCTGCCTCACTAGCGGTAGATCTTCACGAAGTAGGCGATCTCCTTGCCCTTACAAACTCCTAGGTTCAACTCCACAATCTTGTCGGAGGCTCCCAGGTGACACCTAGCCAATCTAGGAGACACCACTCTCCAAGAAGTAACAAATGGTGTGTTGATGATGAACTTCTTGCTCTTGTGCTTCAAATGATAGTCTCCCCAACACTCAACTCTCTCTCATAGAATTTGGATCTGGTGGAAAGAATATTTGAGTGGAAAGCAACTTGGGGAAGGCTAGAGATCAAGATTCATATGGTAGGAATGGAATATCTTGGCCTCAACACATAAGTAGGTAGTTCTCTCTCAGAAATGGTAAGTTGGAAGTGTAGGTTTGTTCTGATGGCTCTCTCCACAAATGAAGAGAAGGTGGAGGGGTATATATAGCCTCCACACAAAATCTAACCGTTACACACAATTTACCAATCTCGGTGGGACCAAATCAACAAACTCGGTCAGACCGATTTAGTAGACAATGTGAATGATAGGATTTTCGGTGGAACCGAAATGCAACTCGGTAGAACCGAAATGTAATCTAGGTGTGACCGATTACACAAACTCGGTGAGACCGATTTTGGTAATAAGCTAACCAGAGAGTTGGTCAGGCAAACTCGGTGGGACCGATTACTCAAACTCGGTGAGACCGATTTGGGTAATAAGTTAACCAGAGAGTTTGCATTGTAATCTCGGTAGTACCGATTGCTCAAACTCGGTAAGACCGATTTTGATAATGGACATACACAGAGAGATTACAATCCCATCTCGGTGAGACTAAGATCCCTATCGGTGAGACCGATTTGCCTAGGGTTTGTGGCAGTGGCTATGACATCTGAACTCGGTGGCGCCGGATAGAAAGAATCGGTGGGGCCGAGTTGGACTTTAGGATTAGGTCATATGTGTGAATGTGGGAAAGTACTTGAGGGTTTTGGAGTATATCACTAAGCACGGTGGAGCAAGAAACTCATTAAGCAACACCTCATCCCTTCTTGATAGTATTGGCTTTTCCTATAGACTGAATGTGATCTTGGATCACTAAAATATAAAATGAAGAGTCTTGTGCTTGAAGCTTAAGCCAATCCTTTGTCATTAGCATCTTGAAGGAGTTCCACATCCTTTAGTCCATGCCACTCCATTGTTGAACTTATCTGAAACATGCTAGATAAAAGTGTTAGTCCAACAAGAGATATGTTGACATTAATTACCAAAACCACCTAGGGAGCACTTGTGCTTTCAACAGTTGGGAGAACCTGGAGGACGCATTCCTTGACAACTTCCAGGGCACTTACATGTGACCACCGGATGCTGATGACCTAAGTCACATAACCCAACGGCCCAGAGATTCAGCTAGGAAATTCTGGACTCGGTTCCTAACTAAAAAGAACCAAATCATCGACTGTCCGGATGCCGAAGCCCTAGCGGCCTTTAAGCATAACATCCGCGATGAGTGGCTCGCCCGACACCTCGGCCAAGAGAAGCCAAAATCGATGGCAACCCTCACGACACTCATGACCCGCTTTTGCACGGGCGAGGACAGCTCGCTGGCTCGTAGCAACATCACACCAAAAAAACTCTGGCAATTTAGACGCCAGAGATAGCAATGGCAAGCCACGACGCAACAGAAACAAGCGTCGAAACATTGGCGACAATGCCAAAGACACGACAGTCAACACCGGATTCAGAGGTTTTAAATCTGGACAGCGGAAAAAGCCATTCAATAGAAACAACCCGGGCTCATCCAGTCTGGACCGCATACTCGATCGCTCATGTCAAATACACGGCACCCCCGATAAACCAGCCAACCACACCAACCGAGAATGCTGGGTGTTTAACTAGTCCGGCAAGTTGAATGCCGAACGCAAGGAAAATGGGCTGCATAGCGATGACGATGAGGAGCCCCGGCCGCCGAACACAGGAGGACAAAAGAAATTCCCTCCCCAGGTAAAAACAGTGAATATGATATACATCCCAAGCAAGAACGGAAGCATGCACCGCGGGACGTCTATGCGATGGAGCCAGTCGCCCCAAAGTTCAACCCATGGTCTTCTTGTCCGATCACTTTCGATCACAGGGACCATCCTACCAGTATACGTCATGGCGGTTCTGCTGCATTGGTCCTTGACCCAATCATTGACGGATTCCACCTCACACGAGTCCTTATGGACGGTGGCAGCAGCCTAAAACTGCTTTATCATGATACAGTGCGCAAAATGGGCATCGATCCCTCAAGGATCAAACCCACCAAAACCACCTTTAAAGGTGTGATACTAGGTGTAGATGCCTGTTGTACGGACTCAATCACACTGGAAGTGGTCTTCGGATCTCCGGACAACTTCCGAAGCAAAGAATTAATCTTTGACATCGTCCCCTTCCGCAGTGGCTATCATGCACTGCTCGGATGAACCACACTCGCTAGATTCAATGCGGTACCGCATTATGCATACCTGAAGCTCAAAATGCCAGGACCTCGCGGGGTTATAACAGTTAATGGAAACACAGAGCACTCGCTCCATAAGGAGGAGCACACTGCGGCCCTCGCGGTAGAAGTACAAAACAACCTTTTTAGGCAAACATCCAATTCGGCGCTGAAGAACCCGGACACCGTCAAGCGAGTGCGGAGTACCCCGCAACAGGATCATCCGGCACGCCCAGAACTCGACTAGCAATTCGTCCTCCATCCTAGTCCTAGTCAAGCGGTGAAATTCGTGCCACGCGTACATAATTACGCACTTAAAATACCATGGGCATAGGCGGAGGCACGGCTATGATACGGTCCACAGTGCGGCTCAACCGCCATGGGACCCGTATACCTTCATCATTTTCTTTCCTTTCAGGACCCTACGTTCGGGAAGCCTTCTCAGATAGCCTGATTATCGGACTCATCACAGGAAGGAACAACCAAGGAGGCAAGAGGCTTTGACGTACAAGGGAATACCCAGGTGGTCTCTGATAATGATCACTATACCTGTTTTACATACCCACATGCAGCCTGTCCTCGGTTAGGACATGTCAAATAGTCCTATTCTTGCTTATCGCATTACTTGTATACATACGCTTTGACGTATTATTTAAATAAAAATGGAAAAACATACAACGTCAGCTTGTTATTATACCTTCTTTATCTTTTTTCCTTGATTGTTTATATACTATAAATTGCACCCATACACTTTGCTATGTTCAATTTGCCAGGGGCTTCAGTGTACCCCATAACACGGCAAGAAAAGTCCAAACACTTTCAACAGTACGGCACCCCGAACTTATAGCATTATATGCATCAGCTCCGAATCATGTCTTGGGTCAATAGTTGGGTTTGCCCGGCTCCTATGTTTTGGTACCTTACGTTCCGCTATATCGGCTAAGGTAGCGCTAGGAGAACTACTGCGATTTTGTCCCGATTCTTCCGGACGAGCACCTCAGTAGAGAAAGCCGAAAACTGACTGTCATGCTACGGCGAGAGCTGGTCACTGTTCGAGAGGTCTCAAATCCTTAAAGATTTTTTCCGCTTCGGGCGAGGAATCGGCCTTGTCCGATTTAGGCGTGCATAGCGCCCCAAGTTCGGCCTTCCGAATACTAGGGGCTTCGCCAAAATTTAAAATTGTAGACTTCCATGGCTAAGTGAGAGTGATAAAGCTGTATAGTCCGATTGACTTGTTCGTTGCGCTAAACACCTCCTTATTGGACCAAAAATTTGGATAAAGAGTGTTTAGATTTATCCCGAACACCCCAGTACTAGTTACATGGGGGCAGAAGCCGATGACTGGCCAACTTTCAGATTTTTAGAAACGACAGCATAAAAGGTAATATTTTAAATCAACAAAGCGTCACATAGCGCATATGAACTCGTTTTTCATATTACAGGACGACATGAGTACATTCACTCAAATATTACATCCTTGGCACATTCCTTCGCCACAAGGCGGGCGCCTTTCATAACACCATCATAGTACTTCTCGTGATAGCGATGCACCTTGCCCTCCGGTGGCCCCTCCGTCACCAGCTTCTTGGCATCCATCTTCGCCCAGTGCACTTTCGCGCGGGCAAAGGCACGACCCACACCTTCAATGCAGACTGACCGCTTTATGGCTTCAAGCCTTGGGCAGGCATGCACAAGCCGCTTCACCAAGCCAAAGTAGCTGGTGGGCAGGGGCTCGGCGGGCCACATCCGGACTATGAGGTCCTTCATGGACGGTTCGGCCGCCTTGTGCAGTTCAACCAGTTGCTTCAGCTGGTCACTCAAGGGCATCGGCTGTTCGGCCCCAATATACTGGGACCAGAACAACTTCTCCGTCGAGCTCCCTTCTTCAGCCCGGTAGAACTCCACGACATCAAATGTGCCGCGCGGCAGATCTGCGAATGCTCCCGGAGAGCTCCAAATTCGGGTAAGTAATAGGAAAGCCTGCTTCACATGCTTGCTTTGCATAATGAATGCCTTACCCACCGGCATCTTCTTGGCCGCCTGGATCTCCTGGAGGGCCTTTTGGGCTTCGGCCTTGGTGTCTTGTGTACTCTGGAAGGCCTTCGCAAGCTCGGACTCTTGCATCTTGGAGTCACGCTCAAAGGACTCATATTTTTTGATGAAGTCCTAGAGCTCTCGGTGGACCTCATTTACCCGAGCCTCATGCTTCTCGCGCTCAGTGCGCTCCTTGGCCGCCTTGTCTTCAGCCTCGGACAATGCTTTCTTAAGGGCTGCCACTTCAGTCATGGCCCCTATTAAAATTCATGATGCTTCTATTAGCACCAAAGATTTTCCTTTATATAACACACGAACGGGGTATCACTTACCTTTGTTCTCCTCGATCTGCCTCTTCATGAGGTAGAGCTCTTCTTCGGCCCGCCCCAGGTCCCGCTTTAGTTCGGAGACCTCTGCAGTGCGGGCGGTAGCGGCCAGCAGCGACGCCTGCTTATCCACATAGACATGTTCTTATTAGACTCCTGCGGAAATTTTTTGATCCTTTGTTCGGCCTTTCTTTCCGAACACCAAACAGAGCATCAAGGGCTACTGTCTATGCTATGATATTTTCTAATAAATTGATTACTTACCTCAAAGCCTGTTAGGAGGCTGGCGTAGGCTTCGGTCAGTCCGCTTTTGGCGGACAGAACCTTCTCAATCACCACACCCATAATGGTGCGGTGCTCTTCATCAAGGGAAGCGCTTCGAAGCGCTTCCAGCAAATTGTCCGACGCCTCTGGTTGGACAGAGGTCATCACAACAGGAGGCTTACCCTCCTTAGCGAGGGGTTGCCTACCTGAATCCGGAACCATTGGAGGTTCCGGCACAGCATCCTGCCGGAGGCCGGACTTGCTGCGGCCCCCGTCGTCAAGATCCATGGGGTTTTCCCCCATGCGCCCGGTGTCTGGGATTTCGCCTTGGGGCGTCTCCGGAACCGTCTCCCACTGCTCCGTTATCCTCTGGGACAACACCTCGGTGTCGTCTGCAGGCCGTGGGGAGGTAGCTGTGGGGAGCGAATAGCTATTCATCTCTGGCTGACTCAAAGACCCATCCGAGGAGGATACGTCGATGCGGGCTTTGGGTGGACTGCATTATCACATTTGACATGATAAGAAGCAATAAAGCAAAACATACCGGAAGCATTATAGTGTCTAGATACTTACGACTTTGCTCGGGGCTTGTCCCTAGGCAACCACTCCGTGTCGCTGTAGGCGGCCATGGTGGAGTGGTTTGGGGGGAGGGTCCTTCCCTTCTTGGACCCTTCGGCCTCCCCAGACGGGGCAGCCTTCCTTTTCTTCTCCCCCTTTGGTGGGGTAGGGATTTCCTCTTCCTCCTCCTCGTCTTCGTTGGAGGAGTGCACCTCGGCATCTTCGGACGATGTGTCTGAGGCAGCCTTGCACCGGAGACCTTTCCTGGTCCCCGTGGCCTTCTTCCCCGACACCTCGTAAGGCGCCGGAACCAGCATATCCGTCAAGAGAGCGGTTTCTAGATCTTCAGGTAGCGGAGCCGGACAGTCGATCCGCTCCGCTGTCGCCACATAGTCCTGTCAAATCAACATGGTGGCTTAAAATCCTCCCACGAACATACGGGGAAAGGCACATCTTGTGAAATATATAGAGAGCTTACCGGATTGGCGGGGCGCTTTGTGCTGAGTCCGTGGTCCTCGGTAATGGGAGGAGGTACTTCGGAGGCCTTGAACAACACCTTCCAGACGTGGTCGTGCGTCGTGTCAAAGAGCTCTTGTAGCATCTGGTGTTTGGCCGAATCGAACTCCCACATATTGAATGCCCGTCTTTGACACGGGAGGATCCAGCGAAGGAGCATGACCTGGACCACGTTGACAAGCTTGATCTTCTTGCTCGTCATATTTTTGATACAGTTCTGGAGTCTCCTTACTGGCAAGAAGCCAAATGTTAGTTACTTCAGAGTATTTGGTGCTAGGTGCTGGATCACGGATCCCCATCACAAGTCAAAATTTGCACCTAAAGCTCATGAAGGCTTCATGCTCGGTTACGGAAAGGACTCGCACTCTTACAAAGTCTTCAACCTCTATCACTATGAAATCGTTGAAACTGTGGACGTGCGATTTGATGAAATCAATGGTTCACAAAGAGAGCTCCTGCCAAGTAGACTAGATGAAGCTCCTCCCAGCGAATCTATCAAGCTGATGGGAACTGGTGAAATCATGCCTTCTGAAGCACAGCCTAAAGAGGAACTTATCATTTCTGCACCAAATCAACCTGAAGACAATGCTCAGACCGAAGACAATCCTCCCAATGATGACAATGATCAGCATGAGCAAGGTCTTCGTCCAGTTCATCCTTGTGTTGCAAATGAAGTACAAATTGAGAAGATAATTGATAGCATCAATACACCTGGTCCACTTACTCGCTCAAGAGCAACACAGTTAACAAATTTCTGTGGGCACTTTTCGTTTGTGTCAATATCAAAACCCAAGAAAGTTGTTGAAGCCTTTATGGAACCTGAATGGATTCAAGCCATGCAAGAAGAACTTCAACAGTTCAAGCTGAATAATGTTTGGGAACTTGTCAAGTGTCCTGACCCTTGCAAGCATAACATTATTGGCACTAAATGGAATATCGGAACAAGCAAGATGATCATGGTCAAGTCGTCAGAAACAAAGCACGTCTTGTGTATCAAGGATATACTCAAGTTGAAGGAATTGACTTCGATGAAACATTTGCTCCTGTGGCTAGGCTTGAAGCCATTCGCATACTGCTAGCCTATGCTAACCACCACAACATCTTACTATATCAAATGGATGTGAAGAGTGCATTCCTCAACGACAAGATTGAAGAAGAAGTGTACGTTGCTCAACCACCTGGCTTTGAAGATCCAAAACAACCTGATATGGTGTACAAGCTGAACAAAGCACTGTATGGCCTCAAACAAGCTCCTCGCGCTTGGTATGATACGATCAAAGACTTCCTGAAGAGCAAAGGCTTCAAACCTGGATCCCTCGATCCCACACTCTTCACGAAGACATATGATGGTGAACTGTTTGTATGCCAAATATATGTGGATGACATTATCTTCGGCTGCACCAACCAGAAGTATAGTGATGAGTTTGCATACATGATGCAAGAGCAATATCAGATGTCCATGATGGGTGAGCTAAAGTTCTTCCTTGGTCCTCAAATTCGTCAGCAAAGGAACGACATCTTCATATCTCAAGAAAAATATCTCAAAGACTGTCTGAAGAAGTTTGGAATGCAAGATTGCAAAGGTTACACGACGCCAATGCTAGCCAAACACCATCTGGGTCCCGACGACAATGGTAAAGAGTTCGATCAAAAAGTATACTGCTCCATGATTGGTTCTTTACTTTACCTATGTGCATCTAGGCCAGATATTATGCTTAGTGTTTGCATGTGTGCTCGATTCCAAGCGGCACGAAGGGAATCGCATCACTTAACTGTGAAGCGAATTCTTTGATATTTGGCTTACACCCCAACACTCGGATTATGGTATCCAAAGGGCTCAAAATTTGATTTGGTTGGATTCTCGGATGCTGATTATGCTAGTGACAAGGTGGATCACAAGTCTACATCAGGCAACTGTCACTTTCTGGGACGATCACTTGTCTGTTGGTCTTCAAAGAAGCAAAATTGTGTATCACTCTCAACTGCTGAATCTGAATACATTGCTGCTAGATCTTGCTGCGCTCAGCTTCTATGGATGAACCAAACTCTCATGGACTATGGCGTCAATCTGAAACAAGTACCTCTCTTCTGCAATAACGAAAGTGCCATCAATATTGCCAACAATCCATTCCATCACTCGAAGACAAAGCACATTGAAATTCATCATCACTTTCTCAGAGATCATGTCATGAAGAAAGATATTGACATCATTCACGTCAACACTGAAGAGCAACTGGCAGATATCTTCACAAAGCCCTTGGATGAGAAAAGGTTTTCCAAGTTACGGTGTGAGCAAAATATCTTGGAATCCTCAAATGTCCTATGATCAGGCACACATCCTAACACTTATGCATGTTGATGACTTAGAACTGCAACACACGAACTAAAGTATATCTTCAATCAATGAAGACTTACATTCTGAGTGTGAATACATTAACGTGGAATTTCACTTCGGAGCGCCACGATAATTGTGCGCCGTGTCTGGGTCTAATACTTCCTATACGGTGGGTAACGCCACCACCAAATTTCTTGGTTTGAAGTGTTTCACACATGGCGTTATTTTTGCAACATCTTCACATTTGGTTTGTCTTCAAATTTCAACTTATCTTCATGATTTACTTCACTATGTTGATTTGATTGCTTTCTCATATATATATATACTAGTATTCTGTCCTCTACAGCATTCACTTATAACTATGTCTTCCTTGTTGAATCTTTTGAACTAAGTGAATGTGATCGGACCCCAATCTCTCTATGCTTTCTATCTCAAACTCTCTCTGTCCAAATCATATGCATTCTATTGAAACTGTCAAATGTCGTCTCTGCATCCTTGTCAGCAGAAGACACAGAGATAAACATCAAGTTTGTTTTAAATGATTCATCCTTATTGTTTGAAATCCGAAGAAGCCGGAACAACCATCCGACAAACTTAGCGGGCGTGGGTTCGTGGGACAACTCTGAGAATGTTGCATGCTTGCCACGTGTCCCTCAGATGTGAATAGGCAGGGGCACCTACGTAATTGCGCTATGCTGCACACCTTCTTATAAATACATGTCCCCTGCGGTAAAGAAAACCTTCTTCCACCTCTCCACCTCGTCAAAACCCTAGCACCACCGCTAGCTCTCGACGACGCCGGCGACGAAACGCTTAGCTGCCGCGACTTCTCCGACGCCGTCCTCACACCAGCCGCGGACATCGTCCTCTCCGCCGACGCCGTAGGTGTCCTCCATCGCCAAGTTAGGGCATGGTGGATTGAACTGCTCGGTCTCCTATTCATCCCATCTAGCAGTTCTTTGTGTGGTAAATATAACTCTATTTTTACCACCTTTTTGATCCTCAATGATTCATCCTATTTACCAAAATTGGTTTTTGCCTATACAATGTTAGATCTATTCTGTCTGCATCTCATACTGCCTAGTATATTCACTTAAGCTTCATATCTAGTTAGATTCCTCACTTGTACTTATTCACGGATTCGTACAAATCTGGAACCAACTCTCAACATATAAGTGAATGTCTTCGCAACATGAGGTCAATGTCTTCAAACTGATTTACTTCAAAATCTTGTGAGAATGCATATGACCTCTTCCCCTTCCCTCGCATCTCTAATGCTGTCACAGGTACATGTCCGTGGGAGAATCCCTAGGTTCTCATAGTCTGCATTCCTTTGCAGAATTCTTACAACAACACATTAACTCTCCCGAAGCCAGTTCCTGCTTGTCCAGCAAGCGAAAGCCTTTGAAGCCTTTGAACATATTGAAGCCATTCAGTTTGAAGTTCATGGCTGCAGAGAAATCAGTAAGGAAGGGTGGCAGACAGCGTCGAGGGGGAACATCAAAAGATTTGCCTGACGACCTCGCAGACCTTTACAAGACAGATCTTGAAGAGGATTACAATCAGCGCAAGACACGAATCCAATGGATTCGACGATATTGGGCTGAACAATGGTTCAAGTACAAGTTCGTGACCCAGGAGTACACCGAGAAGAATGATATCAAAAGTTCTTGGGGTGATATTCTCTATCGAGGCCTTCCACCCAAGAACAGAGCTGAAGCTATTGCACAAGATTTCTATCCTTGTATGGTCTGTGGACCACAACCTGAAAATGCCGACCCATCATCATTGCTCTGGTGTCGTGACGATAATCTCTTCAAGCGCAACTTCCAGCATGCAAAGGCATCGGCCAAGGAAAACAAGAAGTCATTGGGATTAGACTTCAACCCTGGTCCCTCTGCTCCCCGTGCTGATGGCTCACGTGATGCAGAACCCAATGTCATCGGCCCCTTTTCAAACCTTGATGGCCTCATCACATACATCTTGGTCCAAGGTGCCAAAGTGGATCATTCTGACAATGATGATGACACTAATGAAGCCCCAGCTTCTCCTCCAAAGCCGCAAAAGCTAAAGAAGACTAAGGCTTCAACATTAGCTGCTCCTCCAAAAGCTTCACGTGCGAAGCCACTGGCCACTGCACCTCCTGAAGACAGTGTGCAGTCTGAAGATCTATCACGCATCTCCAAGAAGACAGAGAAGAAAAAGAAAATCGTCAAGAATACTGATCAGAAATTGACTTCTGCTGCCATTCTACGAGAAGAGCACATTGATCTGTCCAGTGATGAAGATCTTGCAGATGATGCTCTTGAGCAACTGATCAAGAGCAAGGAAGAAGCAGAGATCTTCAATAATTTTCTTCTCTTTGATGTGGCAATCATCTATAACTTCATTGATGAGTGGTTTGACACCCCAAATCTCAGCTTTGATGATCTGGAACTTCTCATTGGCCTCAGCGTCGCCTTCAATGGCGCCATTGCTTCTGAGCTAGCTCTTGCTCAGCGCATTGTTTAACTGAAGCACAAGATCGACTATGAGAAAGCTCAGTTCAAGAAGCATGTGGCCAAGCTCAGCGTGCAAGATGTCAAAAACTTCAAGATCATGCTACATGAGCTCAAAGAAGCCTTTCACAAGAAGCGCGAAGAAGCTAGAGGCTCTCGTGAGCGCATGAAGAGTCTGGCTGACAAGTGTGTGCTAGCCTACAATGAGGCTGAGAAGCGCAAGGATCTTGGTCGTCCTGGCATTGACCCCAGAATGGCTGCAAAGAAGAAGAAGCTATCAACTGTCTAATCTGCACCTTCAAGGCAAGATGAACCTCGCATAGTCTTCCCAAGCAGCATAACTGGCTCGAAGCCAAAGGTCATGTCAACCACTTCAGAACGGAAGAAGACGAGCGTTGTCGAGGCTGAAGCCAGAAAAAGGAAAAAAGCCTTTGATGTTGCTCCCTCCAAGAAGAAGTGCGAAACCAAGAAGAATCGGGCTGCTCCCACAGAGCCCCTAGTTGTTGAACCTATCTCAATGGTTCGCCCTGCATCTGAACACCAAGAACGACGGATGATTGTTCATGAGAATGCTTCCACAGAGGCTTATGAAGCTGAAGACATTCCAGCAGTTGATCCCATCACTGCTGAAGACATTGGTCACCATGACAATGTTGAAGATGATGAAGTTCTTCCTCAGATTGAACACAACTTGGTATCATCGCCTGTTCTCACAAATAGCAAACTCATCAGCATTGGTCGTCCTCTGACGCCAATTGCTCAAGATGCATCATGGGTTGATCGCCCACAACAACAAGTCTCCCCCAGTACTCCCCAACAACAACAAGTCACACCACCCGTGCAAGTAGAAGAGGATGAGGCCCAGCCAACTCCATCTCCAAAGGCGTCGCCTGTATTACAAAGGCTTTGCAAAGGACCAAGGCCTCAAGTCCCTCTTTCGAGCGTTCCAGAAGGAGAAGTGCACCACCAATCTATTGCACGTCAAGTGTTTCCAGAAGCCACTCCGACTGTGAATGTCTACGTGTCTGAAGCCAAAGCTGCTGAAGACAATCCGGCTGCATCAGCCGATGACGAACAAGAATAAGATCGTCTCCCTACTCCCCCCATTACTGAAGAAGTTGTTCCTAAAGTGAACGTGCCAGTGCCAGACCCTCCAGCTCATCAAGTGGAGGTTGAAAATCTTGAGGCTGCCACCACCAACACTAATGAAGCCAATGACCTAGTCATGGCTGAAGCAAGTGTGGAGCCTGCACCAAGCAACATGCCCGAAGTCAATGCTGCAACTGCTCCTGAAGCTTCTGTTGTGCAGCCTGAAGCCACTGTTGTTGCCACTGCTCCTATTCCGCCACCAAGGCCCCATACAATTGAGCAAGCATACAACCATGGCCAGCTAATCACTGTTAGATGGCCCATTCTGGTCCCTCCGCCTAATGTCTCTGGTCCTCAGTTTGATTATCACATTGAGCATAGGCCTCAGGTCCAGAAACCAAAGCCAAGACTTCCAAGGTTCCCAGGTACTCCCACCTCTACAGGGTCCTTCAATGCAAATGGCTTCAAAAGCCACAACACCTACAGCGCAAAGAACCCCTACTCAAGGCCAAGAATATCATCTGATCATTTCTGGAGTCATCAGCAACGAAGCTATTACTCCTGCGTTCTGTATGATCAAGGGCGCATTTTCCCTCATATGCGCCTCGACACTGAAGCCATTGCTGGACTGCCATGCTTAAAAGAAGCACTTGACTACTTTCGTGATGCAGGTCTACTCAGCTTTGTGACAGACAAAGAACATTGGAATGAGGAACTTTTGCTTCAATTCTATGCTACCCTCCACATTCGTAGCTATAACAGGGATACAAAGACATGGGTTCTCGAGTGGATGACAGGAAATGTTCATCATGAAGCCAAAGCTCTTGACATCATTGAGCTTACAGGCCTATCCACTCCCGAGAGCTGTACGAACCTGATTGTCAACTTCACTGCAATGCACTGGAGAGCATCTTCCATAAGCCAGAACCCAACATGAGCCAGATGTTGAGCATGATGAAGCCTCTGCCACATGACGCTGAATACCCAAATGAGTTCTTTGTTGATGATCTTGAGTATCTGCCTCGCACAATATATCACATCATCAGGAGGACTCTGTGGCCTATCAAAGGGCATTCATCAGCTGCAAAACTTGAAGGAGCCATGAAGACATTGGTCTTTTACATCCTCAATGGCATCAGCTTCAATGCACAACAATTCTTCCTCCAGCAACTGGCTGCATCTGGATCTGACCTTTTTGGCCTGAAATTCTATGCTCCATGGGTCATGCGCCTCATCAAGCTACACTCTGCTATCAACTATCAGCCCTCTGCTCACAATCACATGATCTTTCTACCAGAGGTTGATATGTCAGTTGAAGCCATATACCCTAAGCCTGCAAAGAAGCCTCTTTCTCTTCAAAATGTTGAACACCAAAGCTTCACTCAGCCTATGGAAGGAGTCCAAGCAGTAACTCGTGTCTCTCTGATGGCTGGAAACACACGTCTGCCTCATCGTGCACCAACTGAAGCTACTGAGAGCACAATTGCCCAAAGACCTAAGAAGCGCTCTCGTGTCCTAAATGACCGAGAACTTCTTGTAGCACTTCATCAGAAACAAGACAAGCATCACTTTTGGCTCAAGCGACAGATGCAAAGCCTCTTGGTGGACGTAAATCGCATTCGAAATCTTGCCACCAAGAATGCATTTGTCACTCACAAAACCTGTCGGCGATCATGGAAGAGTTTGACACTGCTCAGTGCTGAAGCAGATCTTCAAGACGATGGCTTCACTGAAAGATTCAAGTTTGACTCCACTCCTCCCCGGAATGCTGTCCTACGACGAACTCCATCCCTTGAAGACTCTGACTATTCTTCCTCCGCGGCAACTGTGAATGCCAAAGTGATCGATGATAAAGACGATGCTACTTCACCGCCCCCTACTTCTGCACACATCGACACTGCACCAAGTTCGTCTGCTCCGCCAAACAACAACGACAACCCTGCTGCTTCACCTACTCCTCATGAGGACGAGTAGATGCTCTATGTCTTCAAACCTTTTTGGTCATTACTGATAAAAGGGGGAGAAGCATATGAGTTTGATAGTCTTCAAGCGGGTTCATATGGGTGGTTGCTTTATATTTTGCCTAGTGTTTACAACTCTTGCTTTTGATACATTTCGTTCATTGAGTTGTAACACTTAAACTCGATGGTCGCCTGCTACTTATTTGCTCTTTCATGTGCGATGATAACTTCCGCACTTAGATCATTCTGTAGACGTCCATTTTTCATTATGCATGTCATTCTCTTAGTCATATCATTTCATGCATGATGAATTATCTTCATACGTTGAAGAGGATCTCCACAAGTACAACCTGCCATGTGCATTTGCATTCCAAAAGCAAATTACTTATATGCACATCTTCAGGGGGAGCCCTTGCCACTTATGAAGACAATATCCTATCCTTTACAATTTCACATACTTCATTCCCGTTGAAAACTTCAACCAGTTTGTCATCAATCACCAAAAAGGGGGAGATTGTAAGTGCATCTAGTGCCACCCCTAGTTGGTTTGGAGTATTGACGACAAAGTTGGTTGAGGGACTAATGCGTTTGTGAGAATTGCAGGATAACGCAGGTAGTGTCCCTCATTGATTCGGTTTACCTACCAGAGATGACCCCTAAAAATGTTTGAAGACATTGAAGACAATGGTGGTATGTGAAGATATTCACATTGAAGACTATGACATGAGAAGACATTGAGTGAAGACTATGGAGCGCGAAGACTGTGTTGTTTCGGTGTTTCCTTTTCTTCTTTGTTGAGTCATAGGAACCACCGTACTGTTAAGTGGGGTCCAAGTGAACAAAGTCAGAATGACTGAAGTGATGCTCAACCCAAATCCTATGTCTTCGAGCAAAGACTTTGAGAGCAAATCTTATCCAGAGCTGGATGATTCAGCTTTTCTTGTAGCCCAAGTAAAGTTGTCGTGTGTGTTTGAAATCTGACCATTGGAACACGTGTCAGTTCCTTAGTGACCCAGGGTCATTTCGGACATATCAGGTCGGGTTGCCTTGTGGCTACAAATAGCCCACCCCCTACACCATAAATTGGTGGCTGCTCAGAGTTAGTTCTCGGCTTTTGTCGTTTGAGAGCAACCCACCTCGAAGCCTTTGAGAGAGAGAAATCCTTGCGAGGACAAAGCCCAAACACCCAGAGCCAAAGAGTGTTAGGCATCACTGAAGTCTTTCTGTCTGAGTGACCTAAAGACTTATTACACTTGAGGACTGTGTATCCTCCAGCCGGTTAGGCGTCGCGTTCTGAGCATCCAAGAGTCATTGTGGATCGCCGGTGAACGAAGTATGTGAAGGTTCAGAAGTCTACCTTGAAGACTTACCAGAGTGATTGGGCGAGGACTGTGTGTCCTTAGCTCAAGGGGAATAAGGTGAAGATGCGGTCTTCTGAGTTGAATCGCAGCCTCCCTAACCAGACGTACAGTTGTCACAGCAACTGGAACTGGTCCAACAAATCCCGTGTCTTCAACAAGTGACTGGTTCTATACTCTCCCTCCCTTTACTTTGAGTTTGTCTTCGTGAAGTCATTGCCTATTTGTCGTACCTGTTTGACTTCATTGCTTGACTACTATCGTTGATTGGCTTCATACTATCTTCCATCCTAATCCTTACTACCAAGCTGCTATTAGTCTTTGTACTTTCACATTATTGCATACTTGACTATGGCTTGCTTGTTGTAGTTTATCTTCCACTACATATCAATTAGGTCATTTCTATTGCTTGTCTTTGAAACTTCCATGTTTTGAAGACTTTGATAAATATCGCCTATTCACCCACCCTCTAGTCGATAACTAGCACTTTCAATTGGTATCAGAGCAAGGTACTCCCTTGTTCTGTGTGATTCGGTTTAACCACCTGGAGTTTAGCTATGTCGACTGCAGGGATAATCAAAGTCTCCGCTACTTGCCCCGTGTTCGATGGAACTGAATATCCCTACTGGAAGAATAAGATGCGCATGCATCTTGAAGCCATTGATGTCGACCTTTGGTATGTCGTCAAGAACGGCGTTCCCAAAACTTGTGAAGGTGTCACCCCTACTGATGTCAAGAAGTTCATTCAACTGGACTCGACTGCAAAGAACATCAACCAAAAGGATAGTATGGCCGTGTGAGTGCTCTGGAAACGTCAAAGCTAGTCTGGGACTGGCTATCCAAGGTCAACGAAGGCGTCTTAACTCAGAGAGATCAAAGGATCAGTGTTCTTCACAATGTCTTCAACCGCTTTAAGAGAAACGACAATGAAAATGTCCATCTCACGTTTGATCGCCTCACCGACATCACAAATGAGCTTCAGGCTTTCGGTGCCACTAAGATTACCAAGCATGAAATCGTCAAGACACTACTAAGATCTCTTGACAGCTCCTTTCACACCCTTGCCCTCATGATACAAGAACGCCCTGACTTCAAGACACTCGATCCGTCTGATATACTTGAGAGGCTCAACACACATGAGTTCCAGCTTTCTGAGAAAAGAGATATCTATGGTCCTAACTATGGCCGAACTCGTGCTTTGAAGGCAAAAGTTGTTTCTTCAACTGAAGAAGAATCTCACTGCGGTTCTGATGATCCTGAAGACATCGGAAAGGAACTTGCTATGCTTGTGAAGAAGTTCCAGAAGTTCACCAAGAAGAAGGGCTTCAGAAAGTCTTCACGATCTAATTCAAGAAATGATGAAGCTTCCACTCATGACAACAAGAAGAGAACATGTCACAAGTGCAAGAAGCCTGGGCACTACATCTCTGAGTGTCCACAGTGGGAAAATGAGAAGAAGACGAAGAAGAGCAAGGAATATGATTCCGATGACAAGAAGAAGAAGAAATCTTCAAAGTCTTCTTCCAAGTCCTCATCAAGGTCTTCATCTCATAAGAAGAGCTCATCTGGCAAGGCTCGTGCTTTTGTTGGCAAGGAAATGGATTCAAAGGAGGAGTCTTCTTCTGAGGAGGCGGAGGAGGAATCTGAAGAGGAGTCCGACCCTGGCGTTGCTAGTCTGGCTCTAGCCACAGCCTATGTTGCCAAGTCCATCTTCAACACTGAAGACAATGACTTCCACACCAACGCTGAAGCTGATGACAAGGACGATCCTGCTCCCACCTACTGCTTCATGGCACGTGGTGCCAAGGTAAAATCACGAGATGCTTACTTCCAAACAACAAGTGAAGATGACTCTGATTTCAACTTCCTCGCTGAACTCTTCTTTTCATAGTTCATTCAAGCACTTACTAAAAATGCCGCGTCGAAGCCGCCAATTCTCCTTCACGGAGTCCGACAGCTGAGCACGAACATCCTTTAGTTCCTCGCCCAGCTGGGTCTTGGCATCTTGAAGCTTGTTCTTCTCTTGCCTCACCCTCGTAAGCACGCTCTCGCCGGCCTTTAACCAGCGCAAGAGTTGCTGCTTGTCTGGATCCACTCCGGCGCCATCTGCACTGTTATTGTCAGAATTGCACACATGCCGCACTTCACAACATACTTATCTTCCGAACTGTATATTACCAGAGGGGGTCTCATTGGCCTTCCCTGTTGTGGCTAGTGCGGCCTCAAGTTGGGCTTTGCACTCTTCCAGCTCCTGGGACAGTTGGGTATTCTTTTCTGTAAGATCCTGCATAACAAATGATCCTTAAATCAGTTATTCTAACTGTTTCAAGTCTCGGGGGCTACTGACATATATAACCATCAAATTTTCTCACCCGTATGCCTTCTACATACTGCTCTGTGGCTCTGGCTAGACCATTTTGAGCGGCACGGAGGTACGCATCTCCCGTATTATAGGCGTCCAACGCCTCTTGGGAAAAACAAGCGTCACGAAGAATAGTCCGGCGACGCCTGTGGTTCATGGCACTCTCCACCTCGGAATTGGTGCAGAGAGCCCGTCTGCGTCATCTGTCGGAGGAGCGTCCGGTGCGCTCCCCGCGTTCGCCTCCGCTTCCGGACCCGACCTTGAAGCCTGGCCGGTGGATATAGTCCGGCGGGCGCTCTTCTTCCTGAAGAGAGCATGAGCGTTAGTATGCCTTGAGGGCATAAACCCTGGGCATTATAGTTGCACGCCGTACCGTTCCGCCGGCATCTCGATCCGGTCCGCACTTCTATTTAGCCTGCTGGGCCTCAATGGCCCTTGTTGGCTAGCCACCGCGGGCTCGGCCCTCCGCCTCAAGGACTTCCCCTACAAAAAACACCATTGGTATACGGTGATAAAAAATAAGCACAGATGGATCCTCTTGAAAGTACCGGGACTTCGGTCTCGGTTACCTTTGAGGCTGGAAGTAGTCTGGGATAATCGGCCGTAATGGCCACCAAGGTGTTGTCCTTGCTCAATTGATGAAACAACCCATCAATCAGCTCCACACATAAGTCTGGGTCCTCTTGGGAGTCCGGGTCGAGGGACCGTTCTGGGTCCTCGGGTTGTGGAGGAGGGTTGTTTATCTCCTTTACAGTCTGGCGTAGCTCCTGCGTTAAAATTGCTAGACTAAGTACTTAACTATGGGAATATGAAAATGGATAGGCAAGTGAAAGTGTTCGCTTACCCAACTTGGAGGATTGTACATAGAAAATCCACCCCATGGGTTGACATGGAGGAATTCCTCCTCTTCTCCCTTGTACAAAGCGGACAAGATCTTCGTTAGAGTGGCAGCCGAATCCGGCCCCTTGCGACCACACCGAGTGGCGTCGTCCTCCCCATTGAAATCCCACATGGGGTGGCCTCTATACTGAAGTGGCTGCACCCCCCGCGTAATGCATGTGGCCATGACCTCGATCATGGTAAGTCTGGAATGAGCTAACAACCTTATTCAGCTCATCACGTAAAGGACATCCCTGTCATTTTCCTTCTGAGGGCTCCGTGGACGCCAGCTCAGGCGCTTCTTCAAGGGAGCATTATCGAACTCAGGGAGGCCGATCCGTACAGGGTCCGGCAGGGGGACGTCTTCTATATAAAACCATTCTGAAGGCCAGTCCTCGGACACCTTCTTTGGGGTTCCGGATAGATATCCGGTCCCGGCGATGCGCCATAGTTCGGCTCCGCCCACTTGATATATCGACCCCTCCTGAGAACGGGGCACAAGGCAGAACAACTTCTTCCATAGCGCGAAATGGGCCTCGATGCCCAAAAACAGCTCGCAAAGGGCTACGAAGCCCGCAATATGCAATATGGAGGCAGGCGTAAGGTTGTGTAACTGGAGGCCATAGAACTCCAGGAGCCCTCGGAGAAACGGATGAATTGGAAATCCGAGCCCTCTTATTAAATAAGGGATAAGGCATACCCGTTCTCCTTTGGAGGGATTGGGGACACTCTCCGCTTGCTCTCCGCCATTATAGGTGGCAAGCCCGGCTCGAACTGGGACCATGTAATCTGGGGGGAGGAGCCCCTTGGTTTGGAGCGCTACTAGCTCGCTGTGCGGGATGGAACACCTCTCCCAATCTCCACGCCGAGGGCTAGAGGGGCGAGAGGAGGAGCTGCGTTGACCGGCCATGATGGAATGGATCTCTGTCGAATGCGCTCCGATGAATACTCGCGGAGGGAAGATGGTGTGATTCGGATCTAAATCCTCGCCTCTTTTATAGGTGGCTCATTTGCGCAGCTAGGGGGGTAAATGAAAAAACACCCTGTCTTTTCGCATTCTTTTGATAGGTGGAAGATGGCCATTATTGGGCGCAGAACCCAAGGAGCGCAACATTCACCACAAGCCGGACACTATTCAACATGTATATGGGATTTGGAGAAGAACCCGCCTTGCAATGCCGAAGAAAAATCTGCGCGCCGGACTCATCGTCATTTAAGCCTGGTTCGGGGGCTACTGAGGGAGTCCCGGATTAGGGGGTGTTTAGATGGCCGGACTATAACCTTTGGCTGGACTCCTGGACTATGAAGATACAAGATTGAAGACTTTGTCCTGTGTCCGGATGGGACTTTCCTTGGCGTGGAAGGCAAGCTTGGCGATACGGATATATAGATCTCCTCCCATTGTAACCGACTATGTGTAACCCTAGCCCTCTCTGGTGTCTATATAAACCGGAGGGTTTTAGTCCGTAGAACAAACAACAATCATACCATAGGATAGCTTCTAGGGTTTAGCCTCTCTGGTCTCATGGTAGATCTACTCTTGTACTACCCATATCATCAATATTAATCAAGCAGGAGTAGGGTTTTACCTCCATCGAGAGGGCCCGAACCTGGGTAAAAACATCATGTCCCTTGTCTCCTGTTACCATCCGCCTAGACGCACAGTTCGGGACCCCTACCCAAGATCCGCTGGTTTTGACACCGACAGTGATGATCATTGTCATGTACTATGGCGCGCCCCCGTGATCCGTAGATCGATCAAGGTTGTCCTGCATTGTTTTCCAATATATCTCGCAGGTGCTGCGTATTGCCCGGGCTGTAGTGAACCGGCGTGCGGGTGCGGGCTGGTATTCAGTCTGATATGCCGTTTTATCACGGCCACGAGGTGGCTGGTCAGTCTCGTCCTGTTCTGGTAGTATAGGCTCTACGACCTCCTCCTCTAGCTGAGGTAGCAACTTGTGCTTCGGGTAGCCTTTGGTTGGGCGCTTGAGTCCGTATTCCTCGGCTGCCAGAACCTCGTTCCATCTGTCTGTGAGTAGATCTTGATCAGCTTGGAGCTGGTGTTGCTTCTTTTTCAGGCTGCTCGCAGTGGCTATAAGCCTGCGCTTGAAGCGCTCCTGCTCTATGGGATCCTCCGGTATGCCGAATTCATCATCGACGAGGCTCACCTCATCTTCGGAGGGAGGCATGTAGTTGTCGTCCTCCAAGTATCCGTCCATCGCCTGTTCATCGGGGCTGACCTGCCCGTGTTCCTGTTCGGCCCGTGTTCCTGTTTGGCCTGTTCGTAGACGTCGAGCAAATTGCAGTCCAACAGCAAACTATGTCATCAAATTCAATTTTCACTGCCAAATATGAGTACAACTAAACAACAATGTCATCATGTTTTAGTTGTCATACAATCACCAAACACAAATCAGCATACATAACAAGTGATGTACTCACAGCAAAATACTAAACAACATGTTCATCAGGTTTCAGTTGTCATAGCAAACACAATTTCACATAGTAGATAAAAAAACGTCTTCTGATAGGCAAATACGAAAAATCAATGTAATCATCATCCGCAGCAGCAGCGTCTACATCATCGCCATGTGTATCATTCTGAATCGTAATTCCCCATGGTGTCATCTTCTTCTTCGTCCTCAACGTCCTCGAACGTTGGCTTCTTCTTGATCAACTCTTGTATGTCCACAGCATGACAGGGAATCTTTTCGCCGGCGTCATTGACGTGATGGTTCTCAAAGATATTAGGAACATCTGTGTTATCTTGTACATCAGGAGCAATGTAAGCATCATCTTGTTGTGCAACTTCGTTAAACGAATTCCTCTGCTCAAACCTTTGCAATACTCTCCAGTCATCGCTACGTGCAAATGTGTCTTCCAAGAAAAATATCTGTGTTGCTTTATTTGCCAAAATAAAAGGCTCGTTGGTCTGGTACGCCACCTTGACATTGATGGATTTGAAATAATCATCAGCTCTGGGTTTTGCGATCCTGGAAAACAGGTTATACCAACGACAGCACAACAGAACCACACACCGATGATCCTCGAAACTAGAGATATACTGCAACTGAACAATGTCCGTTATGTTAGCATACATTTCAGTTGTCTCTTTGTCATACGTATCTGTGCTCATGATGGCACTGTTTTGTGTCTTCCTGCCTTCGTCTCATGCAAGGGTGTTGTAGCGCACATCTCCAACAACGCAAGATTCATAATGTCTTACCCGAGTATCAGGACCCATTGCTAGTGAGTAAAGGGCATCATCAACTGCCTTCCCATCCTCCTGCATCTTCTTAACCTATGGTTAGAAAATAGACAAGCTGAGCATCTTATGTACTCAATATATTAAAAAAACTGATAGTGCACTTCAAAAGCTTACATGGTTCTTGAACCATTTCGCCAATCCTGCCATAACCAGTTTGTCAATGTTTCTTGGATTTTGCGGCAGTAACTCCTCTTTGTAGATGCTGCACAACATAGTGATCGCGTCAAACATCTAAATATATAAGAATGTGCTGCAAGTTTAGTAGATTATGATGTATAAGCTGCAGTACTGCACTTACTTGATATAAGGTAGTATCTCAGGACAGTTATTCAACACATACCAAACCATTTTGTACAAATCTTTAGGTTTGTCCTCTTGTCGACTCTTCCCTATAACTCGAACAGAATAATCGAAAACATTGAGCCCGGGATTGTCTTCACCCACCTCTTTGCTAAGCTGATCAGCTGTTTCAATGTATTTTGAGAAGAATGTCAATGCTTCTATAGCAATGTAGGCCTCTGCAATGGAACCCTCGGGTCTAGCTCTGTTCCTAACATAGCCCTTGAAAGTGCCTAGCCGCCTTTCAATAGGGTACATCCAGCCATACTGTACTGGACCTCTAAGTAGTGCCTCATCAGGTAGATGAATAGCCAAATGCACCATCACATCAAAGAAGGCTGGAGGATATATCTTCTCAAGGTCGCATAGGATAGTTGGTATCTTGTCTCTAAGACGCTCCAAAGCATCTATCCTGATATTTCTACTGCAGAGTTCCCTGAAGAATTGTCCCAACTCTGCAACTGCTCTGTATAAGTTAGGGCGCCCAATCCTCTAAGGATAGCAGGTAAAACCCTTTGAAGTAGGACGTGGCAGTCATGAGTTTTCAACCCTTGTACCTTGTTTCCATCTGCACTGACTCTCCTTTCAGGGTTGGAAGCAAATCCATGTGGGAATCTCACACGTGATAGGACCTCACAGAATTCTTTTCTTTTTACCTTGTCCAAGACGTACACAGCTGGTGCCATATCCCGTGGTTTACCTTCATCTTGCACCTGCAAATCCTTTCTGATACCCAGGTGTGTCAAATCAATCCTAGATTTTAAGGTATCTTTCATCTTGCCTTCAATGGTAATAAGTGTGCAGATAATGTTGTCACATATATTTTTCTCGATGTGCATCACATCAAGATTATGCCGCAAATCCAAATATTTCCAATACTCCAAGTCCCACAAAGTGGACCTGCGGGTAAACAATAATCTCTCTTCTACCGTGCCATGCTTCCTTTTCCCGCTACCATTACCAGGATGGTTTCCTGGTGTAATATGCCTGACCTTCTCTAATTCCACTTGCAACTCATCGGCGGTGAGCCTCTTTGGCGCATCACGGTTTTCATGCTTTCCATTGAACACATGTCTTCGGTATTTTCTAGGATGCGGCTTGTCCTTGGCAAGGAAACGGCAGTGTCCAATGTATCAGATCTTTCTAAGTATTGCGTATGACAGCGGATTCTTGTCATAGCGAACACATGCATTGTAACCATGTGTCGTTCGCCCTGACATAGTGCCCAAAGCCCGATAATCATGGATGCACCAAATTACAACAGCACGCAGAAAGAAATCAGCTGGTGGGCTGCTATATAGCTCTCGAGTGAGAACACCCTTCCATAGCTATTGAAGTTCCTCCACAAGAGGCTCCATGAACAAATCAAAATCCTTTCCAGGACTTTTTAGACCTGGGATGAGCAAGGCCATCATGTAGTTTGATTCTTTGGTGCAGACATTTGGAGGCATGTTGTAAGGGATAACAAGCACTGGCCACATGCTATATGTGGCGCTCTGGTGGCCAAATGGGTTAAATCCATCTGAAGCTAAGCCAGGTCTAATGTTTCTCGGGTCAGCAACAAACTCTTTGCGTTTACCATTGAAGCTTTTCCACTCACTACCTTGAGATGGATGGCTCATTACATTCTGATCTCTGTACTCCTGGTTCCTAGAATGCCACAGTACATCCTCTCTTGTTTCAGCATCATGAAACAACCTCTGCAATCTTGGTGTAATTGGAAAATGTCTCAGAACATTATGAGGAACCCTCTTCACAGCATCGCCATCTTTCCATCTTGATGATTTGCATTTCGGGCATTCACTTAAGTTGGCATAATCCTTCTGGAACAGAACACAATTATTCTTACAAACATGGATCATATAATATCCAATTCCAACTATACGAAGGAAATTCTTCATTTTACTGTAGGTGTGTGGCAGCTCAGACACATCTGGGAAAGATTTGGGAAGCCAACATTGCATGATTTGTTGGTCATCCTCTCAGATGTCTTCACCTGAAGAAAGGTGACCATAGCTGAGAATACTAACAGCTTATTTCCTGGGGTGACAGCAACGTTGCATTGTTCCAACATGCGGGCCCATCATTTTTCTTCTGCAGGTGAAAGTTCACAGAATGCACGAGCATTTCATAGCATTGGTTCAATGTTGGTCAAGCTCACTGGCTCCTCCACCACCACCTCCTCCTCCTCTTCCACCTGAGCATCAGGCAGATCAAGATGGTGATCTGCTGCTTCCACGTAGTCAATAACATTGATGTTCACAGCTTCACCATGATGAACCCACCTAGTATATGTGACCGACATCCCATACAAGTGTTGATGATTTTGCACACTTGACTGGGGTCTTGTAACTGAATTCATACAATTGCTACACGGGCATAGCACATCTGATTTCGGACCACCGTACTCAGTTGTGATAAAGTTCATGAAGTTTTCAACCCCCTCGACATATGCAGCGGAGAATCTTCGAGCAGAAGTTATCCAAGTCATGTCCATCTATTAGACATACAAACTAGTTCTTCTACTAGATATTATAGGAAAAACATATATGCTTTTTTATGAAGTCCAGAAAAAAAACCTAGGTCGATGTCTAAAGCTATGGCAAGATATTTGGACGAGCAGATCTAAGTAACGAAATATATGTAAAGCTAATTCAGCAAACAGATTTGAGTGCTAAATTATGGTAGGCTATTTCAGCAGTCAATGAGGCCAAGCACACAGCCATCAAACTATCGAAGGCCATCGCAGCAACAAAGATCGAGTATAAAATGGTGTAGAGCTATTTCACCTAACAGATTGGCTACTAGACCATGGCAATCTACGTCACAATAAATATATGGCAGGATATTTTAGCAACTAATCGGCCTTGGCATGCCATCTCAGCAAACTACTTCAGCAAGGAAGCTTGAGTGCAGAACAGGGCAAGGAAGCTTCTTAAGCAGAGCATATTGACAGTAAACTACTTCGGCAAACAGTGAGATTAACAGCATCAATCAGCTAACATTCAGCGCTACACCGACATGAACGGGGCCTCAGTCTAGAATGCGCGTACCATGGGAGAAGCTGACCACCGTGCGTCTCCACACGAACATCGCCAGCGGTGGCGGCACTGACCGCAGTGCGCCTCCACAAGAACATAGCCAGAGGTGGCGGCGCGGCTAGAGGACGAAGTCTACGAGAGTTTACTGTGGGAGCGAGAGGATCTCCATGCGTCCCCTCGACGAACTGCGGCACCGACGTATCGGCGCGGCAGGGAGGGCGGCTTTGGCTGAGCGAAT